>NC_056746.1:1575130611-1575190611 GCF_019279795.1 Protopterus annectens | reverse complement strand
AAGGACTGTAAAATGTAGTAGGAATGAAACTAAGAAATGGTAAGGAAGGCATACATGGAGATCATAAGGTTTAGTGGACAGAATTGGTTAGAATTCAAAGTCCATAGGGGACTAGGAAATTCACTGAAAGTTACACTGAAGATATTGTAAGTACAATTGCAATAAAACTGTTATCTGGGCATGAAACAATGTCTATTACTGACTGGGAACTGGAGGAGAATGGGATGCGCTCAGCAAGATCATTACCATAAAAGACAGTGCAATTTCTCTGTTGCTACCATAATACAGTAACAAAATAAATTACTGTATAATTTTGGAGAGATATCAACAACTGGGCATAACTTACAACTATATCATATTTGGTGTTACAGCCAATACTGATTTTCACTCTTGATTCAGCTGTAACTTTACAAGAAAGCTGCGTTTGAATCAAGACAAAAAAAAATCACAATATTACTGTACTGCCAAAAGTATTTCTGTGTCAAACTGTGTCCTAGTGCCACAAAACTGGCTTACAGTATACACAGGAGGTCAGAGGTTTAGTGAGGTAGTGATAAAAATAGTGACCATTGGGTACCAGTGTTCTTCCTGAGTCTTTTCACATTCTGGAATTTGATAGGTAAGTTTTTTTTTCTGACAGGGCAAACCAGATACTTTGGATAGGCAATAGGTACTGAGGCAGTCCACAGATTAAATGATTGGCCCTGCTGTTTGCTTTTGTGATTTTGGTTTTGGAGGACTCTTATGTATTTGGGTGAAATCAGCTAGAATACAAGCCGTGACTATTGCTTCTTTCAAAACACATTAATGTAACCATTATTTTTTTTTACCCTGAAAGGATCGAACCAAATAGTGTGAGTAAGTATTGAGTATTGGGTTGTCTTTGCATCAAATGAAAGCCTTTGTTTGCTGTTTTTACTTTAACTTTGCACAACTATTTTTTTTATATGAAGCAAGTGGGATACAAGATGTGTCTATTGTTTGTGTGAGACCAAAATAACCCACTAATCTAACCTTTACTTTTATCACAGTCAAACATCTGAGATGTACATCATTAACAAAGTTGTTGTAAATAAGTGTGGGGAAGCTGCCCCTGAATGAAACTGAATGAAACTGGCTTGTGGTCATTTCCTTAGGTTATATAGTCATTAATCTGTGTCTTTGTAGGACTTAATTTGTGAGGAGCAAGACGTAATTATTTTACTGTGGCTATTGTTTGTGTAAAATGCTGATAAGATACATTCAGAGCTGTCAGCTGTCTCTGATTTTGCAGTCTGTCCCTGATTTTGCCACATATTTTAGTCTCTTTCTATTACAGTTTGTGATTTGTTGGTAAATTTTTGAAGATTGCAGTTCACAGATTGTTACTAGGCTAATGAGCATTAGGGCCCTTACTAACCTAGCCACGCACCCCAAACAATTAGGGTCCTGAGTATCATGAGCATCTATATGGGGCTGCATGTTAGCAAGGAGGTAACCAAGGATATGTGGGAGGGGTGTTAGTTAGGATAATACTTTTCTTATTGACAGCATCTGTCCATAAAGGACATGGGGGTCAGATATGGAGTAAATTTACAATTGTCCATTCAATTAAATATTGAACGGCATTTGAATTTCAGACTTCATATTCTTCAGCATTGTACAAATAAAGTAGCTATCTAATGAGTCTGGGCAGGATTTAAGTGAAAGCAACCCATCATTGTTACAGTAGTGCACTGAATAATGTTGCTGCCACAGCACTTGGTTGTCTGGTTGAGTTCTTGGCTGTGGCACCTTTTAGTATGGATTCTGCATGTCCTTCCTACCCCTGTGTGGATTTTATCTAGGTACTTTGATGTCTACCAACACCACCCGAAAGACATGTCAAAGGTAAGTATGTGTTCCATCAGTTTGCCTGTAAATAAGCATGCAGTGTGATTGATTAGTGTGTACTTGTGTGTGTGTGTGTGTGTGTGTGTGTGTGTGTGTGTGTGTGTGTGTGTGTGTGTGTGTGTGTGTGTGTGTGTGTGTGTGTGTGTGTGTGAGTGTGTGTGTGTGTGCACGTGTGTTTGTGAGTGTGCATATGTTTGTGTGTTTGTGCGTTTGCATATATTTGTTTGTGAATGTGTGTGTTTGTGTGTATGTTTGTGTATGTGTATATGTGTGGGTATTGGAGGCAAATGCATAACTCTTCTGGAAAGTAGCAAAATAGTTAATAAGTAATTATCTTTCAAAAATAAGAGTGAAAATGCATCACTGAGCATCTTGACTCTTAAAACTTTTGGGGGCTTGGTAACCTCAACATGTTCAACTGTATTGGGGGGGGGGTTGGTATAGGCTTAGTAATAGCAGCTTCATCATCAGCCTCTGCCCTAGGTCTTGCATGGTTTAAAACTGTTCAAGCTTAGAAATGTACTCAGAACATTGCTACAGCTTATGTAGGGGCTGGGGACAGCATTGTCAATTTTTTCCTTAACTTTCCTTATAGTTAGACCTCAGATGTTTCACAGACAAAGTAGCTTATCTAGAGACAATGTACTGTGTAGGGCAACAAGATGTAATATACAAGCAAACATAGACTTATAACCAGTTAACTGTCTTTCAGGGATAGGGGTAAGGAGGTATGCTGTGCATATATGTCTGAGAGCATTAAGTTGAAATATGTTACTGTGGAATTTTTCTTGATTAATTTCATCACAGTCTGACATCAAGGGATACACAGGCGGTGGCTATCTTTTGGGAGTCAGGTTGATGAGGCATGCTGTATAATGTATGGCATCAACAATGTAAATTATAAGACTGTGGCCATTAATTGTTTCACTGTTATTATGATCTAACACTAGAGGGGTACATAGAAGATGACTATCATTTCTGGGATACTTAGGAGACAGACACTGTTTCCTCATATGATTTATATATCCTTTAAGCATTTTTTTAACTTATTGGGAAGTACTGTTTTTTTTCAGTTTTGAGCATTAAACTTGAGGCACAACTTATTTATTTCCTTAGCCAAAGTTTTTGTTAAGGTCATGACTGGATATAAAGGTTGGAAGACATCTTTAAAACCCATTTTAGAGTATTGAGGACCCACAGTTTTGGTGGGTTTAGCGGCTCCCCAAACCCCCTTATTAATTCTCTTATTTCAGTGCAGATTTGGATGGTTCCAGTATGTTGAAAAGGTACAGGACAAAGCTATAGAGTAATATAATGCACAGAAACACAAGAAAGAAGTCATCCAGATGGTATGAGAAAGCTGGGGGGGGGGGGGGGGGGCTAACAAAATAAAAAAAAAAAATATTACCTTTGGTCAAACTCAGATGGATTCTGCTTTTGCCTTTAATGATTGTGTGAAATGTACTCACTTTCTGCACTTCACTGTTCACAGTTTCATATCTGCATTTCTAAATACGCAAAAGGTGAAAAAGAAAATGAAGGACAAATGTATCGATAAGTGGGACTATCTAGAAACGAATGGCTGCTAACATTTTCTTTGGTCAGCAGTTATTTCCTCATCCATTCCTGTTTTGGATCAGGCACTGTCGATTGAGGTCTTCGAACCATACAAAGCTATTTCTGATGGAGAAACTGACCAAGTGTAGGCCTATGGGCCTAAACGTGAGGGGCCATTTTTGTCCAGGAGGGAATTGGTTAGTGAATGGATGAATGGTTGGCAGTGTAGGGAGTACTGTTCACCAGATAACTAGGGAAACAAAATAATGAAAAAGTCAAATGGAGGTAGTTACTTGGGATTCAGAAAACCTGTCAATCCCAATTAGAAAAAGAGGTGTGTGAAAGTTGTACAAGGACTGGAAGATATAATTTATTCAAGAAATTCAACTAGATAAATGTAAGATGATTACTAGTGGTAGAATTAGACCATGTGAAGGTGTTAGAAGGACAAGATAGTTATATCAATTAAAAGGAGCTTGGTAGTAATGATTTGGAGATACAAACAAGTGGGAATAGGGGATGGATTATTTGGCAAGGAATGATTTAATAGACATACTGATGCGTTCTTCCAGAGAAATATTGCTAAATGGAATGACATCTGATAGAACCCAGAGGTAGAATATATTGCATGATATTTTAAATGTAAGTCTTACCTGCAGAGATGAATTATATTGTAAGGTATAATACAAAAAAGAGGAGAAGAGAGGAGAAGAAAAGGAGATAAAGACAGAAGATTGTAAGATATTTCAAGAAATACACCTGAAACAGAAAGAATATGCTGCAAATGTATGGAAAAGAGCTAGGCTGATTTATGGTAAGACCAGTGGGGATATGAAGAACTGAACAGGTAAGAATTAAGGAGAAGGAGATTTTGGGGTATGTTCCAGAAGCCATGGAGTTAAATACAGGACTAGGGGCTAGGCAGCCAGAAATGGTGTGAATTTGGAGTGAACACAAATGAAGAAGAGCAGAATTTAAAACAAAATTACAGAGTGTGACAAGGTTGGTAATAGAAGATAAGGGAAAACAAAGAGGATTAGAATGGTAAGATATAATAAAGGGGGCATGGAGGGGTGACTTACAAATGGAACATGAGAAAAGCACAAGGTATAGTGAAGTGAAGGAAGAAGCCTGAAGGATAAACAGGAAGAGATACAACAGAGGGGCCAGGAAAATAAAGAGTGAAGTATGATTAACTCTCAGGAAGATCTTGGGCTCAGATATGAACTTGAAAGAATACAAGTGAAACAAGCAGGTAGAACATGATGAAGAGGAAGGACTTCTAATGGTGAAAGGGGGTGACAAGAAAATCTACTGCATGACAATTCAAAGATAGGGAAAAAATAGTACAATTAGGAAAATAATAGATGGGGGATGGAAAAAACTAAGGAATGAGAGGTAGTTGAAATGCAGGACAGTGGACTGTTATAAAAATTGTATTCAACAAAAAGGTAGAGAAGGAAGCAGAGTACAGGGGCAGAAAGCTGGAGGGCAGAACAAAGACAGTGATCAGATGGATAACTTAGGTACACTGCAATGAAAGAGGTAGAACTCACTTTTAAAGGACTTAAGAATAGGAATGGGACATGCCCTGCTATGAGTCTGATAAAATGTGGGCAAATCTCTTTATTGTGTGTAAAAGCATAAAGATGACCAAATCTTTGCAGAACGAATAGGGTAACAGTTTTACAGAAAGAAAGAGAGGAGATTAGTAATTACAAGCTAGTATTACCAACAAACATTGATACTAAATATTGGTCAAAAATGGGGCACCACATTTAGAGCTACTTCTGGAAGAACTGACAGAAGAAGGGCAGGCAGACTTCAAGAAATGCAGCCATTTTATTGACAACCGAGGGACTTTGTTTTAGAAAGGGGGGAGGATGAAAAAGAGCACATGTAGTTCTATTCAGTATCCATAAATTCTTTGATTCATCAGAATGCCCTTTTATGACAGCCATTCTGCAAAGGAGGCAGGCATAGAAGGATGTTCAGGAAAAGTGCCAAAGGACTATGCTATCAGCCAGAGGTACAGGCTGTGGTAAATGGCAGCATCGTAAGTGAAACAGCAGTAGATAGGGGGACCAGGCAAGGCTGCCCTCTGTACTCAAGCATGTTCCTCCTGCTGTAAATGGGGGAGCTAGTATGCAGGATACATAACAGGTTGAAGGAAAAAGAGATGGAAGGAAAATGCAATGCTTTATTTAGAATGTCTGTGCAGCCCGGGAAAAAAAGCTCCAACAATTTAAAAGTATTGATCTGAAAGTGTAGTGACTGCAAAAGCTGCAAGAGTTGTAAACTTTAATCAGTAGAATGCAAAGTCACTATGACATTACAGTGACTTCATCAAATGAAAGCAAATATTAAACTGAAAATATAGCCAAGCAAACATTCTTACAGTTCCAAGTGCTGTTGGAGTGCAACTGGAATTTATTCTTAAATTGTTAAAATCATAAAATTGTAATACAAGACCTAGTATTCATCTGTATTATGACTAGAAGTCATTAAATTTGTGACTGAATGCTCAGTGGGAAAACTTAATAAATTCTCAAGCACAAACATACAACTAAGGATAAACACTTTAATCATGTAGATTTAAGACTTCATGAAATCCAAATGCTTTTTTAAAGAGAGTTTTGTTTGTGTAATAATGTTAAAAGAAAGTGAACACTGGGGAAAGGGCAGTCATAATTTACAAGAGTAGGATCTGTTGCCTGGGTCTGCACCCACTCACTGTCCTCTAGCTGGCCTGTTCTCTTTGACAACACATTTCTCAATGGTTAAGCAGCAGACATTGTCTGTCAGTGTTTATGCTTTATTTTATTCTTAAAATCAATTCAGTTTATATTCTTAAGGTCACATATCATTGCCTGAACAGGATCGACAAATCTGTCACATTTGTGGTAGACCTGCTCAAGTCTGATTTTATTTCTTGCTGAGGGACTTGCAGAGGGAAAGCAACTGCAAAACACTTTTGAAAATAGCAGTGATGTGATGCACTATCTGTAGGTAGGTAACAAATCATCTCTGGTGCAATATTGGCAATGCAATATGTAGCTACTCTTCATTATAGGGATGTCAACATGTTTGTCTAATGATGAGAAATTGTCAAATAATACCCCTACACACCTTATGATGCCAGTGGTTTGACTCTGAGTTCAGAAACAGGAAATTATTACAAAATGTGAGGTACATCTGTGCATAATGCAGGATAGAGATGTATACTTGAAGAATGATTTGCATGTGTCTAATGCTGCACAATTGACCTTCACTAATGTATTTTATCTCTTTATCTCTTAGCGCTTCCTTTCAATATATATGTATATATAAAAAGCATATGATTGTCTCATCAATGAGCAAACTGCCAGTTGAACAAATGCAAAAAGAGCAATCTTTTTTGATTGAATCTAAAAAGATTGAATCACTAAAAAGTTTAGAAAACAATATTATTTGCAAGGGGAAATCCCCCTGAATCCCCCACTCCTTGCTATTATACATACCATTTCCGAGATCACAAAACACTGGGGTAACAACAAATTCCCAGACCCTACTGTTCCACAATCATGCATGGAAAGCAACTGAAAGGATAAAAAACAAACTTGTAAGAGCATTCACGCTTATGAATGTTTGCTCTTAAAGATATATTGGGTTCACTTACTGCTGGCAAAATTTTGAAGGTCGACCTCTGTTTTGTTGAAACACTTGGTTGACAAAACAGATGGTCAATAAATGTGTGAACTCAACAATCCCCAGGGTTGGGGAACATGCATTTTCACTGGGGTTTGTGTGATTTATCTTTTTCAAATAGTTAATTATCCTGTGAGGGGCCTCACAAATATGGCCACTTCTTGTACATGTCCATATGCATCATCGTACCTTCTTAAATCAGACCATGATTTAGTTAAAGTTGGTGGCAGTTCTCCTGTGAAAAGCTCTCTGTTTAGGGATTTCTGAAGAGCAAACCTTCTTCAGTTACTTGATAATCTAAATAAATTCTGCTGTAATTCTCCTCTGATGGATCCCATTGTTAACGCTGCTACCTATGCCTCTGATTTCTACTTTGAGTTAAATAGTTGCATTGATAAGGCAGTCCATATCTGAACTAAATATAATGAGAAATGTAAACACAACCTCTTGTGATGGAATAGCCATACAAATAAATTAGCTAACAAGGGAAAGAAAATGCTTAATGCTTATAAGAGGTCTCATTCTACCTACCTTAAGAGCACACTTAAGCAAACAAAGAGCTTAAGGGAACCATTAGGAAGCTCAAAGCTGAGTACGAATTTAAAAAATAGTCACTGAAAACAAAAAGAACTAAAAGCTTTCTTTAACTATGTCAGGAAATATAAGAAGTAGCACCCAACAATGTTATGAGCTAGTCTACAATAATAGCAAACTCTCTGTCCCAAGGGAAGTAGCCAAATATACTTGTTAAATTTATTGCAAGTTTCACTCCACAAACAGTTATAGCTGTTCCACAGGTTCCACAATCCCAGTTACTCCCTTAAATTACAACTTCACCCAGTCCTCTTAAAAACTAGGAATACCTCATCCAAGAACACTGATAACATACCAGGTTGCTAGATTATCAGTGCCAAACAAAGCATTTCTGAACCCTACTTAACCTCTTCAATTTAAGCCTTTCCACTGGTTACATTCCTGAAGCCTGGAAAAACAGCCCTTGTGATGATATTACACAAGGGTGGTCCAACCATGGATTCTGGTAACTATAGACCCATTAGTTTTACTAGTCTCAGATATAAAGCTATGGAGTGCATTAGCTCAGACCTCATTAATCTGTAAATTCAAAGGAAGGTTCTGCCATTTTAATCTCAAAATTTTATTTGACAAAATAACCAATCCCATTTCAGATAGCAAAGAAAGCTACCAATGGTGGACCACAGGGCTCAGTTTTGGGCCCTCTTCTATTTGGCATCTGTTTCTCAGAACTTCAGACCAGCACTCCTGGCATGTGGTTAACTAGGATTGCAGATGACTGTAAATTGGGTGTGGTTATTTGATCTTCAACTTACGCACAATTGTTTCAACATGGGTTAGATCATGTTAACAAATGGTGCAAGAACAATGGTCTCAAACTGAATATAAAATAGTTTGCTATCATAATGTTGAAAACCACAATATTTTTTGATCAAATAATTAAACCATTAAGTCGAAAGTGGTAATATTGGAAATAATAACAGTGATGATCAACATTCGAACTTCCAAAATTCCAATATTGAAGCCTGTGTTTGCATTTATATTTTTGCAGGGGGCAAGCACCCTGTGCCCCCTACACCCCTTGCAAGTCAAATATACCAACTATGAGATTGCACTACAGTGAGGAAAAGAGTAAATTTCACAATCTTCACTGTACCAAGGTCTCCATTCATAACATCAACCTCATATCAGCGAATGAATACTCACCTTCACTAATGTAACTTTCATCACTTTCAATTCTGCATTATGAAAATTTTGACAACATGCATTCAACCAACTGAGTTTCAAGTAAATGCCATTCCACATTGTGATAGTAAACCTGTAAAATAATATAGCATAGTTAATTCTGATAAACAAAACAGTTTCACTTTCCATACAGGTGATGCACCCTTCCAATCAGATACTGCTATAAGGGTCTAGGTAGTATTGTTGCTAATTCCTTATCATGTGACCATCATGTCTCCACAGTAGTGTGGAAAGCATTTTATCTGGCTTATCTAATTTCCAAAGGCATCTCCAGTAGATCTGAAGAAGTCTTAATTCGCCTACATGTATCTTATCTGACCCATTATTGAATATAATGCACCTCTGGCATGTATTTGTGTAAACATGTTACACAGCTTGAGAGACTTCAGAGATTCATAACAAAAAATATCAATGGCCTCAAAAATATTACTTATAAGAACAGACTGCCAGCCTTTTCTTTATATGTATAGCTTCCTTTGTGGAAATATGTGTCTGGTCTCTTAAGCCAGCCCTATTTGACCTCCTATTCCTTCACAAAACTAATGGTACCTCAGATACTCAGTTAAAGGAATTAAACCCTCATCAGCAGATAAGTGAGACATGTTGGTGTGACACATTCATATCCCAATGTATCCCTCATTCTGGAACAAACTTCCACTACATGTCAGGCAGAGCACCACTCTTGCCACCTTCAAGGTAAACCTAGATAATTGGATGGACAGCCACAAATTCTCCCCTAGTCTTGTCTTACCCTCTTTAAGGCTAGAGGGAACTTTTGAACAGTGTTTTTTGGCCAGGGTTGTAGTGGTTCGCAGACTGTCTAGTATTTACCTATGAACCTAATAAACAGTAAACAGGGGGTGTAGGGCTTAAAGTATCTGGGAGGGGTGGTTGATGTGAAGGGTAGTCTGAATGAAGAAGTTAAAGTTAGAATCAGAGGGGCTGCAGCCAACTGGCATAGAGTATCAGGCTTAGTCTATGACAGAAGAATGCCAAAGAAGCTGAAAAGCAGTGTGTACAAGACAGTGGTGTGACCAGTATTACTGTATGGTACAGAAACCTGGACAGTAAAGGAAGAACAGTTGAAGAAGCTAGAGGTGATGGAAATGAAGTGCCTGAGAAAGGTGATATGATGCACACTGTGGGACAGACGAAGAAATGAGGGCATAGCAGCAGAAGCCAAAGAAGCTCCAATTGCAGGAAAAATCAAAGAGAACAGATTACAGTGGTTTGGGCACATGTAGAAAAGCAGAAGACAATCTGGCAAGGAAGGTTTGGGACAGACAGGAATAAGATAAGAGGAAGCAAGGATGTCCAGCAAAGAGGTGGCTGGATTGTGTGAAAGAAGATCTGTGACAGTCAGGCATGAATGTTGAAGAAGGCAGAAGTGTGGCACTGAATCAAGAGATTTGGCGACAGTTAACATGATACCCCGACCCCATGTAGACAAATGGGAAAAAGGGGACTGATGATGATGATGTGGGGGTACAAGGGGAGACTTTCCCACATGCAAAAAAAGAAATTTTAAGTTTTGCATGCTCTAAAGTTATTCCTCACAGCATGTGCACAGGTGAGTTGGCTTTACATTGCCAATCATTTGATGCTGGCGTTAAGCACTTTGACATTTGGGAGAGTCAATATTTGCAAGTATATTTATTATATATATATATATATATATATATATATATATAGTTCTCCTTCTGTTTGTGGAAAACACAGTTCATTGAGAAACAGAAGGTCAAACCCACTTAAGCGAAAGTGCACTTTCTCGAAAGATGATTCACCGAAGCACGTTACAGTGGGGTTAAGGAAATATATCCTCTTCTCCACTGTAGTGCTATTTCAAAGTTAGTATATTTAAGTAGGGGGTGTGCAGGTGGGCTTGCCCCCCTGCAAAACACTGTTTACAGTAGATTTTTTATTTTTTTTTTCAATTTAGTGAATCGGCTTTCCCAAAAGGGCACTTTCGATGTAGTGCACTTCTGCGTAAGTGGGGTTTCACTTTTCTTTTTCAAGATTGTGAAATTTTGATAAAGAAAAGTAGACCCATATATATATATATATATATATATATATATATATATATATATATATATATATATATATTTATATGTATAATATATAGATATATCTATCTATCTATCTATCTATATATCTATATATATATATATATATATATATATATATATATGTATATATAGTATGTATGTATATGGTTAGCTTTCAATTTAACATGTTAAAATTGTCGAGATGTGAGATGGAAGTCATTGGTTCTACTATTTGATTTCTGTTCTGAAGAGTGATGCAGGACTGTTTTGACACTGTTTAATTGTGAGATCAGCAAACAGTAGAGAGAGGAAGTTTCTCTTCTTTTTTCTCCACTGTTGTACAGTTGGTATGTGCATAGTAATGAGGGTGTGGGGACTGTCTCATGTGTTGGGTGCGAGGGGGGGCTTGTCCCCTTCAAAAACTCTTGCTTTCTTTATTTGGTTGTTTTTGATCTGGCACTGTTTTGATGTTTATTTTTTATGGACTGCATCTCAATATATGTTATTCTCAATGAAGTATTTCATCACAAAGCTGTATAGTAATCAATTATTCTGCATGTGATAGTACATCTCTAAATGCAAAATTTGGTTTAATAAGGAGAAGTAAAGGTTTGATTCCAAAAGGGCATCCCATCATAATGACATCTCAAAACAAATGTATTCCTAAGTCAGCTCTGTAAGTTTCTTTGTTGTCATTCTTAACTGAGACACAATCCACAGCAATTACAGATTTCTCCAAGAGATCATCTTTATATTCATTTAAGTATGTGCTGTTTGGAATATATGTAATGTGCATAAGCCTTCCTAGCTTGCACTATACCCTCATATCTTACTTCTGCAGGGAAATAACATTCTTTGCAGAGGTACTGCAGCTTTATAAAGTAGGAAGTGCAAGAAGATGTATTGTAATGTGCTTCAGCTATGCTGTTAATTTGGAGCTAATTGGAAAGCCTATCAGATTGGTTATTTTTAATTAGCATTAATTGTGTCTTCCTTTATTAAGCTAACTTGTCTTTGTTGCTATATGGTCTGATGAAGTGATCAGCTTAATTACAAATGCACTTACCGTTATATTAAAGTTTTACTTTTATTGGAAGTTTTTCTGGTGCCGTTTGTCTCCTGCTGTGTTTCTGTGCTTGGCTGTTTTATTAAAGTCTTTACATTTTGTAGTAGCTCATGGTCAGATTCTAATGTAATGCTTTTGTTATAAATATAATCATGTTACTTTTGGTATACTAGTGTTATTGCCGGTGGCAGCTGGTGACCGCAAAGAAAGGGGTGGCTGGTGAAAGGATCTGAATGGGAGGGGCTAACTGGCAGAAGCAGTCTCCTCCCTCCTACACCAGGCATTCAGGTTCTGTTTCTGTGTCCCACCCCACCCCTGCTTCAAGATATTTTATTAAAAAAAGTTCTCTTTTAAACTGTAACAAACTATTTGTTACAAATGTAGCAAAGAGTTGCTACAGTTTATATACTGTTTGCAGTGAAACTACAGCTCTCATGTTTTAGTTAAAAAAATATTTTTCTTAAACTGTAGCAAACTGCTTTCTATGAATGTAGCAAACAGTTGCTACAGTTTATACCCTGCCTGCACAGAGCGCTATGGGGCTCATATTTTAGTTAAAAAATATATTTTTAGCATCCTTAGCACTCCTTCTTGTGCGTTTCTGATATGTTTAAACTGTAGCAATCTGCTTGCTAGAAATGTAGCAAACAGTTGCTACAGTTTATACCCTGCCTGCACAGAGTACTACAGTGCTCAGGTCTGACTGCAAAAGCAATATCATTTTTTAAAAAGCTGGCACTGCATTAAAGAATGATCAAGATCAGCTGATTGTGCCCCCAACACTTTGCACCTGTGGCAGTTGTCCCTCTTGCCCCACCCTAGCTAAGCTACTGCTAACTGGAATGGGGTAAGGCTCTATTACAGCAGGTCAATGACCATTGCCTGTGATAAAAAACTAGATGCAGTCATTCATTTTCGTCTACTCAATATTTGACTACTCATTTATAGCTATTTACTGACTATATAAATCTCACATGCCGTCTACTAGGCTAACCATTGGTGAAATGGAGCCCTAAGACAACAGACTCCCTGTTGCACACTAGTTTCTCTAAACTTTCCCTGTGCTCCTACCTTGTTTTTTGCTCATTCTGGTCCAACGTATTTCTGATACCTTACTTTCTTCTTGCTTTTTCACATGTTATCTTACTTTTTAGGGCCCCCCCCCAGAATGCTTTTAACACATCCTAACTGACCAAAATTCTACTGAAATACATTTGGAGAATGCAACTGAATTAAACTAGGGATCTGAAAACTGCTAAGCACTCAGAAGTCATGGCATTCTACATGCTCTGAGGTGTACCTTAGAGCTTTTTAATGACTTTTTGATTTAAGGAAGGCCTGAGCAAAAAATAACGAGTAAAGAAAACAATTCAGTCTTATTTTTTCTTTTAAGAAAAAATATGTTGTTTCTAAAGCTTAGTGTTCAAAGCTAACAAAACAGTAGTTTCCCAATAATCTTAAAAGACAACTGAATAGTGCCTACCTTTCTGCCTCTCCAAGGTGAGATAGTTGCGTTCTGTGTATACCATTCCTAGAATGCCTAGAGGTATAAATTGTATAGCTGAGGGTCTGGGAGAAGAAACAAAAGCACACAGATAAAACCAACACAGAGACAGGGAGTACATGCAGACTCTACATAGAATGAATAATATCCAAAAACTCAACCAGAGACCCATGTGCTGTTAGACAGCGATGCTACATGAGACACTCAAGCTAATGACCAGCTGCTTTCACACACATCCTGCTCAGACCGCTACAGACAGTCACTTCCTGAGTACAATGCTGATGTCTGACTGAGATGGAAAGTGAAAATAGTAATGGCCATCTTGTTAATTTTAGCTGCACTGTAACCTCTCCTACACACATTCAGTCATTTACATCACAGACGATTCCAAACTCATCAGTTATAGCCACTTAACTGAACATTCACACCTCATATATCCAACTGTCTTCAAATAGCCACAAGCTGATTTCACACAAATGCACAGTACTTCTGCAAACCTAAATGAATGACAGTCACTCAATCACTTAACTAAAGTCAGCTCTATTGACTATATATACCTCAGATAATAGAATATAATAAAATAAAATGTACAGTTGTGCAAGTAAAACTTACAATAATAGTATATGTTTGAATGATCACTGCTGCAGTAGCCTTAGCTATATGCATTGTATACTGACAAGGATATAACAGCTGGCCAGCTTCCAAAGTTTCAGGGTACCTTCCATGCACCCAAACTGTCAGGCAGCTCAAGCTGAGCTGACTAAAAGACAAGTTTGGGTGCAGAAAAACACACCAAAAAACAAAGGGGATGGAGGGGGAAGCAGCTACTGCAGCAGTGATCATTCGAACATCTACTGTTATGGTAAGTTCTTATTTTAAACTGTCACGTAAACTCACACAAAATTTTTTCCATAGCTTCTGTCTATATCCTCCCAGGGAACAATATTCCCATCCTTGAGAACATACTCTCATGGATCTCTCAAAACATCTATAAAACCATCATTCTTGGTGAAGTCAACATTGATTGGACTGAACTTACAACTATAGCTACTAAGCTCAATATCAACCTTCACGGCTTCCAACAACTCATTACCTCCCCTACTCACTTCAACAAAAACTCTACTACTGACCCTACCCTAGTCTGGATCCTCACCTCAGATCCCAAACTTTATCACAACCCTGGGACACTTCCAAATGCTTTAAGCAATCATTGTCTTACCTATATTGAAAGATATAGATATTAGATATAGATATAAGACATTATCCCAGGGATAAAAATCCAAAGGGGGATATTCCAGGGTGACTCCCTGTCACTGTTGCTATTTTGCCTTGCCAATAATCCATTAAGATGTTTACTTAACAGCTTAGGTCATGGCTATAATTTGGCTTCTAGAAAACAACAAAGTCTAATGACTTATCTTCTCTTTGTCGATGATTTAAAATTGTATAGCTCATCAGATGAGGAACTGAAAGCATAGCTGCAGGTTGTCAAAAATTTTTCAGATGATATTGGAATGTCATTTGGTCTTGATAAATGTGCAAACACAACCTTTAAAAAAGGAAAATTGCATCACCAGGAAAACATCAGTTTGGGACAAGAATGTGAACTTGAGCAAGAGGGGGTGTATAAATACTTGGGAATTGAAGAAGGATCAGCCATAAAACATGAACAAATGTGAATAAAGCTTAGTAAGGAGTACTTTAGAAGACTTAAATTAATCCTGAAAACAGCATTGACACCTAGGAACAAGATCCAAGCTATAAATCAAATTGCTCTTCTTGTCCTAACTTATAGTTTTGGAGTGATTGACTGGCCCCAAAAAGTGTTGGATAGATTGGATATTAAAATAAGAAGGATGCTTCATGCTCACCAAATGATTTATAAAAATCAGTGTATACCAAGATTATATATTCCCCGTTCTGAAGGAGGGATGGGCCTCCTTGAAAATGATTACATGTATAGATCTGCAATCGTGGGACTCCACACGTATCTACTGACCTCACAAGATCCAAATGTGGTGAAAGTTTTGAAACATGAGGAGAATAAATCTAAGATGACATCTCTGCTTAATTTAGCAGAAGCATATCGACGTCAAGCAGGAATGGAAATCAAACCAGAAGTGGATAAAAATCAGGCAGCAACTGGATGTGCTAAAAAACAAAAGAAAGAATATAAGGTGAAGGACCAGATGAGAAGGCAAGAAATGTGGAAAAAACATAAATATAGTTGCAAGTACAGAAAACTTCTGGAAGAGCCTCATGTTGATCAAGAATGAATGCAGGAATGGTTAAGGAGAGGTGAATTTACATCAAGAAATGAAAGGTTAATATTGGCAGCCCAAGATAGTGGGCTACGTACACACTGGTTTACTAAGTCCATTGAATATGTGGGAGAAACAGACATATGTAGGTTTTGCGGAACCAAATTGGAAACAGTCACACACCTTATTGCTGGTTGCGACTCTCTAATGGCAGAGGGACTGTACTGAAAGGCATAATAATGTGGTGAGATTGTTACACTGGAGATTCTGCAAACATTATGGTATTGAAGTGGTTGAAAAACATTGGAAACATGAGCCACAGAGAATCATAGAAAATGATGAAGTTTACATCACTTGGGATCACCCAATACCAACAGTCCAAAAGACAGATGCTAGAAAACCGGATATAGTGGTCCAAGAAAAGAAGAAAAAAGTACCATTGCTCATTGAAATCACCACACCTAGTGACTACAGTGTCTTGCATACAGAGAGACACAAAGTCATAAAATACCTAAATCTGCAGGCAGAAACGAGAGCCATGTAGAAGAAAGATACCCAGACAGTTCCAATAGTAGTAGGAGAAACTGGTCTTATAAAAAAGAATTTACAATTGTATTTAGATATGTTACCAATTCATGTAAAACCATACAAATTGCAGAAGGAGTCATTACTGGGCACATTGCGGGTGCTGCGAAGACTATTTTGGCTAACATCAAAGAGTGAAAGAATACTAGTTTCATGAACTTTAATCATAATTTGACTTAGGAATGGGGTCCATTCCCGTCATGGTATTAGAAACCCAAAAGGCTTGGAGAAATTAAAAAAAAAGATACTCCCTGCAACCACCCAAAGACCACTTATACAGAGACTGTTGTAAACTTGCCATCTTCAATCCAGAATCTTATAGCTCCAAACTGTTCAACATAAACTGGTCCTTCCTTCATCAACTCCCTCTCAATGAAGCTGTCAGTTCATTCAACCAGATCTTTCTAGACATACTAAACTCGCTAGCACCTACCAGAAAAATCAAAATAAAATATAACTTTGTCCCTTGGCTTACTAAATATACCCACAGCATTATGCACAAAAAAGATAGTGCCTGGAAAGCCTGGGTCAAAAACAAATTTGCTTCTTACTTCAAAAGTACAAAGAGCTCAGCAACCTTTCTAAAAAACTAGTTAACAATGATAAGAAAACTTTCTTCTGCTCCACCCAATCAAACCCACAAAATAATCCAAAAACATTCTGGACAACCATTAATAAACTTCTTTATCCTGGCAACCCTACCACACCCAACCCCTTCCCCATAACACCTCTACTAACACTGCCACCCTTCTAAACAACTACTTCATAGATGCTGCCTGAAAGCTAACTCAAAATAACAACACCTCCTCTTCCCCCCTTCATCTCCCAAAATACCATCTTCCAATAGTGTCACTCATCTAGTCAGGGTAAAACAGACGAACATTTGTGGGTTCTGTTCAAGCAGCTTTATTACACACAAACACATCAGTAATGAGGCTTTGTAACTTAAACTTAAATAAACTTATAAACAGACTGACTACTGCACTCATACATGTTAACACTCTGGCTGTTCTCCCAAAATGGCACTGCTGCCTGCACATGCTCAGTATTTATATGCATGTGCTACATCCTGAAATGTTTGTTAAAGGTACATACACATGCTCTGATCTACAAATGGCTTCTAATTTAAACTTGTTCCCACTGCTCACATCAAATCTCTCTTGCTCAAACTCAAACCTTGCTTCCCCCTCTGCTGATAAATTACCTTCTAACTTTCTCAAAATTGCTGCAGAATCTATTTCCTATCCTGACTCTATACTCATAAATAGATCCATTAATGAAGCCTGTGTCCCCGATATATGGAAATCCTTCTATACAATCCCTCTACATAAGGGAGGTAAATCCACTGACACATGTAACTTCAGGCCCATTGCAATTCTGTCCCCTATTTCCAAAATTCTGGAGAAACGCATTCGTACCCATTTACTAAAACATCTACTTGACAACAACCTGCTTGCCTCCACCCAACATGGCTTCAGGCCTCACCACATTACTTCCACTGCATTACTCTCTTTCACTCATATAGTAGCCAAAGCCCATGACAATAACATGCTAATTTCCTGCCTATTCCTCGACCTGTCAAAGGCTTTTGATACTATTTCTTACTCCAAACTTCTTAATAAACTCTTTCACCTCAACCTCTCCAGCTCCTCAGTTAGCTGGTTCTCCAGCTATCTCTGTAATAAGCAACAATCTGTTCGTTGGCAAACTGTCCTCTCCCCCTTTCATTCAGTTAACACAGGAGTTCCACAAGGATCAATTATGGGCCCCTTCCTATTCAATATCTTCACAAACAAACTACATTCTGCTTGCAAACTCTCTACTCTGTTACAATACGCTGATGATTCCACCCTCATCTCCACCGTCCACAGTATTCCAGACCTTTTAGCACTCACTCAGGATACCTTCTCAGCTGTAAAAACTTGGCTCTCTAATAATCAGCTAGTACTAAATCCTAAAAAAACAAAGCTCCTTCTATTCTTTCCTAAAACAGTGGCACAACACAAATCCTCCTTCGTTATCACCTTCCTCAATAATACTATCATTAAACCCTAACCTCATACCAAACCTACTTGGCACCATCATTGTTGATGAATTAAAATTTGACCTACACCTCCAACAATGCATAAAAAAACCCCACCAAAAACTTGGCCTACTTTACCGAAATCAGAAATTCCTCACACCTACCTCCAAATTTTCTCTGGCACAGTCACTCCTCTTACCTAGTTTACTCTATGCTGCCCCTATCCTTACTAACATTCACTCTACTCCTTTGTTCTTACTTCACCAAACATACAACAAATTAGCCAAATTTGCTGCAAATCTTCCTTATAACTCTCACCACTGCCTCACTCTTAAGAAGCTTCAATGGCCTGAATTATCTCATCAACTACTAATTCCACAAAACAATTCACACATTCTGTTCTTTACAATCTCTCTTTCTGCCCTTTCCTCTCTAACCTTGTGTCATACTACATCCCCCTCTCACAGATCCGCTCAACTGACAGACATCTTCTCGACATCTATAAACCCAAAAAGAAAATTAAAAAGTCTGTTTACAAGTACGGTGTAGCACATGTTTGGAACACTCTTCCCCCTAACTTAAGAAATATCTCTCAACCACAACAGTTTAAAAGAGTGTTAAAACAATACCTCCTAAATACTTGGTCCTACTAATGCCATACTCCCACTTGACATTTCTGTAGTCTCTGCCTCCCCTCTATTTGTATCACTCCTCTTCAAATCTATTGAATTATTTCCTTCCATTTCTCTTACTTTCACTCCTCATTTTCTGTCTCTTTCCATCTAACATATAATACAGTGTTTTATTTTCTTTTTCTGTGTTTTAGCCTCTTACAGATGACACCTTTAACATTAAAATTATACTTTCACTACTATGGGCAGGATTCACGAAGCCTCCGTGTAAGAGTTATAACTCATACACGGAGGCTGCAGTTAAACAGAGTGATGTCAGCATGCTCTGCATATTCATGAGAGCATGCTGAATCACACCTAAGGCTAACACTGTCCGTGTAAGACAGTAGGGGGCGTGTCCGTAGGCCGAGCCCTGTAAGCGGACACGCCCCCAGAAGAGTAAAAGTGCCCAAAGTAAACACCCACGACAGAGTCCATGGAAATGTGAATAAACACAACACAACACATGCCCCCACAGACTACAAACATAAAATGTACAAATGAACATCTCATAATTTTTTTTAAATTGTAAAGATGTTTAACCGTGAGTGCGCTCATTTGTGTGGGCGTGCCCGTAGCGCAGCCACAGTTAGCAGTCAGTGGGAAAGCATATAAGAACTAAATATGCAAAGTAAGCCAAGAAGCAATAGCGTAGCAGTAGAGATGTTGGCTAAAGAGCAGGCATTCATGGTTCGAGTCCCCACAACACCAATTTTTATTTTTAGCAAAATAAGCACGAAACAAGTCCTTGACAAATATGTACACATAAAATCACATTTTATGTAAAATGTAATGAAATAGCCCATTTATACTGAAGAAATGTGTGGTAACAAAACAATAAAAAATGCCAGATGTGCCCATAGCTGAGCTAAAGTTTAACAGGGTGAGTGCATCTGCCCGTAGGTGAGCAGTGGTTTAACTGGTGCAAAATGAGTGCCCGTAGCTGAGCAGTGGTTTAACATGCTGAATCCATGTGCCCCTAGCTGAGCTGAGCGTAATATGCGTGCTGATAGCCAAATGAGGCTTAAACCAGCGTACCTCATTTGCGCGGAGCTGCGCACCGTGCAAACAAGCTAACTGATGGGCAACATTGAGCAAGCCGTATCAAAACTGCCTTTACACAGACACACCCCTCAGCTTGTCTAGACAGTCATAAAAAATAAAAAGTAGTGGCCAGGTTCGAACCCAGGATACTATACACCATAGTCAAGGTACTGAACCACTAAGCCATGACAGCAGTACCTATAAATGCAATAATAGCAAATATATAGGAATGAATACAAACTGGAGCATGACAATGCAGGTTTAGTGAAGTTGATACAATTCCAAAATGGCCAATCACAGATATGTGCGGGAAAAATGGACTATATAAGCCCCATAGGCGGGAATACACAGCATAAATGATTGTAGAACTGACTTGCAGCCAGAATGACAGGAGTAGGTGAGGGTAGTTGCTTTCGAGCACAGATGTGGGGCATTGAGGAGTCCAGGTACATGGTCTGGCTCCTAGTCCACAATCATGAGGCCCAACTCATGAAGGGCCAGGTCCTGTGGGGAGCATATAGGGCTGAGGCGTGGGACCGGTTGGCTCATGATCTCACCAGTGCCACAGGGATTCCAAGGACTGGTGAGCGGGTCCGTCACCACCATGCGGACCTGAAGAGACGCAAGCAGGACCGATTGAACCTTTGGATCCAGGAGGCCCGGCAAATGCCCAACGCCTCACTACTGAGTAAGTTACATTTAATTATGTATGTAAGAAATTAAACTAGCTGATATTATGGAGATGTGTATTCCAATATTACTTCATTTATATTACAGCTGCAGGTGTCCGTTCTGCAAACCGCAGAGCCTATGGTGATAGGCTGGTGAGGTTGCGCCACCAGGCCGGTCAGTAATCCACTACCAGTAACTGTAAAGAAATATAAAAGTATGACAGTTAGCAAAAGAGTGCAGTGTAGTCACTAAGTAATACAATGTGCAAGTAACAGTGTAAAAGTGTTTGCAAGTATTGCTTGATTAGAAAAGTGTGTTGCAGTCTGTAATCCAAACAGAAAAATGAAAATGTCTGACATCAATTCTGAAATAAAGATGCCCCACCTGTAAGAAAATAGTACACAACCTGCAGCAGGCTGAAAAGTACAGCTGCAGAAGATGATGAAATCACATGTGTGAAATATATCCCTGTTGAAATACTGAAACATGACAGAAGTGAAACTGCTGGAAAGGATTGTAATAACTACAGGTAAAACATGTCAATAAAGCCTAGAAGTAAGTACCATCCTGAATAGTAAAATGAAAACAAGTGAGAGAGTGTGAGAAAGTGTCATGAATCCAGCAATACAGTAGTAATAACCCCTGAATAAAGTATACTGCAGTCAGTACAGAATGAAATGCATGTGAGAATCAAAACCAAACAGCGAAATCTGTTCAAAGTGTTGCTGCATCTGGAATGTGTTTCCCAAAATCTGGATATGTTGCTCTCAGTCTGCAATATGCAGATAGCATGATTGTCTGATATACCAAACATCCACACCTGTCTATAGCTATATAAAGCAAATGTAGCAGGATGATGTAGCTGAACAAAGCTAGATATGAATGTGTATGAAGAACAATAAAATGTATATTGATGTTGCAGTAACAGTCCTATCACCAAGTTGAAATAGTTATCATATAGGAAACTGTAGTTAGAACAGTAGTGTGTATATATGTGCAGCTATTAGAAATGTACAGCATATGTATTGGTATTCGAAGGTGTTAATATTATTTTCTTCACCCCACCCTATAACCGCATATAATCCATTCCACTTGAAATTGGTATGTGCAATCACAATTAACACCCCTGGACATTTGTCCTGTTGGGTCATATATATTTGCATGTCCGTTGATGCATCTGCCCTGTTCATACATCCAAACCTGATGGCCTGTTGCCATCAATCAACCCTGCATGTTGTTGGACTGTGTATTGCTGTTCAAATTATGCATGTGTTATGCTCGCTGTCAATGGTGTGAATATCTGGGTGTTTGGTTAATGGGAATACTAATGCATGCTGTTACAACTAATTGTGAATGGTATTATATGTCACTAACCCAAACTGTCATGACATAATGCAAAACATAGGACGACAGGGAAGGCGGGTTCCAGCGGACCCACCTCTCCCACTTCAGCTGGCCCCGGGAGTCCCCCACCGGGGGGCACTAGGGGGGGGGCCCCCCAAGCCCCCCTTTGGGGACCCTCCTCCCCCGGTTGGGCCCCCGGGGCTTTGCCCCCCCCCCCCCCCCTTGTGGGGGGGTGGAAAGGGGGGCACCCGGGCCAGGGGATGGGGGCCCCCCCCCCGGGCCCCCCTTCTCCCCCCCAAAAAAGCATGGCCCCCCCGGGGAGGAAAAGGAACCACCAAAAAATTTTTAAAACCCTCCCTTTGGGGTAAGGAAAAAAATTTTCAACTTGGGGTTTGTAGAAGAAAGGGATTTGGGGCCTTACCTACCCCTTAAAACCCAAGTTGCCACCACCCTTTTTTGTGCCCCTTTTTCACCCCCGCCCCCTTTTTCCTTTTTTTCAAAGAAAATGCGGGGTGGGGAAAACAGTTAACGTTGAACGGGTGGCCGGGCTGAATCCATCCATCGGAGTAAAACCAGGCAAACCCCCGTTCAACTCAAAACCACACCTTTTACACCTTACATTCAAAAAAAAAAAATACTGCAGTCCCAACCCAAACCCTTGGAAACAGTATTGTTGCCTACCCCCATGACTTTTAACAAAACATTTGCAAAATAAAATACTTAAATTTGAAGTGGGTATGGATTTTCACCCCCCATTTAAATTCTTCAAAACAGGGATCCATTAGTAGTGGGAACAAAACACCAGCATTGGGTAGTAGTAGGAATAATTCATTAAACAATAAAATGATGATTTTTAAATAAAAATAAATATAAATTTTAATATATAATTAAAAGTTTAGGTGTGATACACACTTAACAAACAGGAAGAGGAAAAAATGTAATTAAAAATAATATAAATATAATTTAATAAAAAGGCCCACACATACCAGAGGGTAAATTGAAACAATATCAATACCCTTTTTACACCCAAACACATAGAACCAATCGAACAACCCTCATCTTTAGAAAATGCGGGACAAGGTGAGACCCATCAGGACCATGCGAATACAAAGCTCCTGCCCACACCCAACTCAAACTTTCCTGTCAACAACAGGGAAGAACAGACAAACAGAACACACCCCACAACGGAGTCCTGTCACTGACAGTAGCAGCAAAGCAGGGCAACCAGCGACAAACACAGGTAATGCGGCAGGTTAATAGACAACCCTCCAAATGTGTCATAGGTCTGTATCATATATGTGATATTTTCCCGCCCCCAAAAGGGGGATGACAACATTACATGTCAATCGGGTTTGGCCATGATCCCAGCATTGTCCCCCAGCAATGGCTGTAGTGACTGTTTTGAAAGGTCACCAGGTTAAAAAGGCAGGATCAGCCCATGGCAAACTGGCTGGGAACAACCAGGTACCCATATTGCATATGCATCCCATACTAAAAACCATAGCTTAGCAGACCATTACATATGTGGTAGTTCCCAGGGTCAGTATTCAGTGGTGTACCACTGTTGCTGGCCAGTGCCCAGGTACATTTTGAGCCCAAGTTAAAATTCAGTCTTATATGCGGTTGTATGTCCTCTTGAAGCAAAATCCGGGGATACCATCAGGTCACAGTGATGCTGTGTGTTCTCCCACCCCTCACCTGGACATGTGAGATGATGGGGAGGTTAAAAATTTAAAGATTTCAAGGGGGAAAAAGGGGGGGGAACCCCAACCTGTCTGCAAAATGTTGCCAATATGGGGCGGTGAAGTTTGAAAATGGGCATATCTGAGGCATTTGGTCCATATGTGTAACATAACTGAAAAGGTTGGGTTACCCTAGTGTTTGTGGCCATTTCCCCCAAATGGCCTGGGGTTTTGGGGAAAGGTACCAGTGCTGACCACAGATGCCTTCCCTTAATGTGAATCTGCTCTGTCCTGCAGTAGCCTCCTGCTATTGTTATACAATCTGCCTCTGCTGGGGTCCACCGGACAGGATGCCTAACCTTTGTGCATAGGGTCTTTTGAAATGTGTGCAAGTTCCATGCAATCTGTGGGATTCCGTGGAAG
The DNA here is from genome assembly GCF_019279795.1 of Protopterus annectens. Lineage (NCBI taxonomy): Eukaryota > Metazoa > Chordata > Ceratodontiformes > Protopteridae > Protopterus > Protopterus annectens. Next base: position 1,575,166,393 of record NC_056746.1, on the reverse strand, counting down.
CATTTCAAAGGGGGCAGCAGTGTGGGGTGGCTTCCACGGGGGGCCCTGGATACCATCTCAGTTCAAATGAATAACTGTCTAATCACATACAAACAAAGTAGTCTACTGTGCTGGGGGTATGTTTTCCAGGCCAAAAGGGCCACATCACACTAGTGGATGGCCCCAAAAGTCCCTTGGGGTGAACCCCAGAGTGAGGTTGTGCATTTGGGCCTTTTGGGGTGACCGACTGCACAGTTTTGGAAATTTTTTTGCACAGGTGTTTGAGCACTGATATCTGGCCATGTACTTGTGTATCCACCACAAAACACAACATATAGTAGTAGAATTACACATGAGTATCATGTATAGTATTTTGCCATATATTGCTGACATAGTCTGCTGATATCCTGTTTGTGTTCTCTTCCAGGAGATCCCCAGCAATCCCCTACTCTGCAGGAAAGAGGGGATAAACCCGAGCCCGGGGGGTATGACATACTGTTTTTCCCACCAGCCAGAATCAGCAGGAGAGGGCTGCACTGTGGCAAGACCTTGTCCGTAGGGTAAATGACATTGGCGCATAATAGGACAAAAGTACACACATCAGTGATTTAATCAGAAATGTCCCAGCCCGATATCCACAGGCAAAAGGGGACAATCCACATCCCCCCCCCAGACTGGAGGGCTACCCCGTTTTGGCTCCAGCCCGAACAGCAACAGCATCACCTGCATCATGATGGAGGCTGGATCCACACAGCAGCCACATGGAGCATGCAGGTAATATGCCAATTTCACTTGACTGTTCTGTACACTGTTAGTTTATGCATTTTAAGGGGGCGTGGTATGTAGCTGTCCCTAGTATGTAAGGGATGTGTGATATTGGCAATATCAGCAGCTGTGTGAAAGGCAACTGGTGTACTACTGCACTGTATCATATGCAGTATCAATGGCACAGGGGCCCACTGACATTAATCTCATCATTTCTGCAGGTCCCCCTTTTCAGCAAGGCAGGCCATCCATGCTGGTGAGTGTGTTTAACATACCTTAAAAGTCCTGATAGTGCTAGTAACCCAGTTTCCTGTGTTTGGTGTGCTGTGTGCAGGTGTGCCTGTGTTGTGTGGCATTTTGCAGGGGCCTGTGTCCATGTGATGCATTTTGCCTGTGCATGTGCCCCGTGTGCTGTGTGCATGTGTCACAGTGTGCATGTGCTGTGTGCATGTGTCCAGGGGGCATGTCCCCGGTGCATGTGTGCATTTTCCATGTGTGCATGTCCATGGCATGTGATGTCCACGTGTGCATTTTCATGTGCTTTCATGTGCCTGTGTGTGTGCATGTGTGCCTGTGTGCCTGTGCATGTCCAGGGTTTTGCATTTTGTGCCCTGTGTGCATGTGCCTGTGTCCATTTTGCATGTGTGCATGCCATGTGTGCATGGGGGCATCACTGGTAACATTGTGTGGACACTGTAAACTGTGTTTCCTGTTTTCCCACAGGTTCTGGTGCTGCTCTGGTGTCCTGCAGCAGGGGAAACCCGAATCTGGTGCCACAGGTACTGGTAATGATGATATCTGTGTAATGGACAGGAAGGTGTGTCAGGGTCCCCCTTGGTCAGCCAATTGACAGTACACAGCTGTCAACCCCATCATTGGTCATCCTGCCAGTACATCCTTTGTCACCATTGTCCCTAGGTGATGGACAGGATACAGTGGGGATTGACCAGGGTAATGTGGTATCTGTGGCACATGCTTCCCCCACAGCAGCCATGGGCAGGGTCCTGCAATGGTACCCACAGACAGTTGCCCACTCGTGGAGCATCGGGGGATTTCCTCTGGCAGACGTGCCCAAAGAGGTCTGTCAACCTCAGCTATGTTTTGGGGGCAGGCACAGTCCCTATGGAAAGGTACACCAGACAGGGTCTGAGGGGGAGCATGTCGCACAGCCATGACTGACAGTATGCATGACATCACGATGCTATCCGTAATTTCACCAAAGTCATAGACAAAGGGGGGCATATTACAGCAGTTCCACAACCAAATGTCCATGAGCCAGGGCAATGGTGGTGGTTCGGCCAAGGGTATGCCAGCAACAGCAGCAGCTGGCAGTCAGCGGGTGACAACAGGCCGCGCACCCCTAGTGCCAGCAGCAGCCCCAGCAATGCTGGGTCTGTGCTGTCATCGAACCCAGGAGACCACGGGAGTGGCTCTGGACAGTCCCAACAGGGACCTGTGTCCAGTCAACACACCCCCCTTCTGATGACAGTACCCAGTCTGGCTTAGTACTGGATACGGTCCGTAGCACCCTGCCAGGCACAGGTACCGTGTCCGTGCCCACAGACACTGATCTGTATGACCTGCCAGGTGCAGTCTGTGGCTGTCCACAAACCCCCGTATATGGCAGCCATGAGGTGGAACTGTGTGGGGCATAACATAAATGTTAACACCTGGGGGAACCACATACACGCACACACTGCACCAACAGTGCCCCACCCTGTGCTGCTGCCCTCACCAAAACACAACACACACATGTCAATTTGGGGGGTGGCAGACTCAGGCATACCTAATTCACACCCTGTGCATATGATGAACTGCCTGCAATCTCCCAAAATCAGTGGGGGAAAAGGTAAAGTTGCTGATGCACAGGGTGACTACATAGAAGTGTATTAGTAGTATCATGTTGGTAACAGTACAGTGTGCTGATATGACTGTGTGTATATCCCAGCATGCCTGATGCAGTAACTGTATGAATGTCCTGAATTGTTATCTGCACCCATAGTACATACCAAAGTGTAACAGCTGCACAAATTTCATTGGGGGGTAAGGATGTCAACAGATAAAATCATAGCACAGGGGAGCAAAAAGTGATATGGGAATGTACAGTAATGGTGGTTTCCCACAACGACTATGCAATGTGGATGTTTGCATGTTGATATTTTGCAGTACCAATGTAATCCAAATCACAATTAACTTACATAATATCAGTTCTACCATGGGCATCTTTCTGCATTCCTGGGTACATGTTGATAGTGCCTACATATTTGCCTTTTAAATGTTAGTGCCCCCTTTTTTTGTACAATGAACTACTTCCAGCCCTGCTTCTGTTTTTTTGCATGCATGGCGGGGTTCCTGGAACACTGCTTCACCTGCAATGCAGAGTTACAGTGCCCGTGGGCTCCCAGTGACATCTGCATAGGACACATGTCAAGTTTCACATGACAGAACCCCCTGTCTTTCCCGCATGTTTTCCTGTGACACATTGCACATGTCTTACCTGGCATTTACCCAATGTGCAATTTGCCAGTGCTATGAAACAGTAGCAAAACCCCCCATACACACCTTCAGATGTTGTTCCCCATTGGCCCTATGTGTTGGTATCACCATGGCAATCCCCTAATAGCATGTGCAAAGGTAACCTGTGAATCACCTCTATGGTCCAGTTGTGGTTTTGGGAGTAGCAATGTTCAGCTGCCACATGTATGCAGTCAGCCATCACCCTGGCCAGGAATTTCAACACATTTTGGGGTACCACATAGCCAATCTGGGGACTGAGCTCTGAACCCAGTAATGCCATACCCTGTCAGGTGGCATGTCATATTTCAGTGACTACAAAAGTCAGACATAGACACCACTGACAGCATGAACACACCCTACACTCAGAATAGCATCCTGCCTGAGCATCACACACCCCCCGCTGGCACACAGGCATATGCCGGAACAGGCCCTGCCCCACATGGCACACACATCCTGTGCCCCACACTCACAGCCTGTAGGGCTAAAAACACACCCTACAATGTGTCAGGTACCTGTCTTGGCTGCAGTCCCAACAGGCCTGAAAGCCCAGGGCACTATGGTCCACCCAAACACATGGGCAGGAGGCATGGACACAAAACATCATTCCATGCCACTATGGATGACCTGAGACATCCCCCTGGACTACAAAAGGGAAAAAGGGAAACAAATAGAAAATGGATCTCCCAAAAAAACCCCCTTTGTTTTTTTTTTTTTTTTTTTTTTTTTTTTTTTTTTTTTTTTTCTTTTTTTTTTTTTTTTTTTTTTTTTTTTTTTTTTTTTTTGTTTTTGGGGGGTGGGGGGTGGGTTGGGGGGGGGGGGGGGGGGGGGGGGGGGGGGGGGGGGGGGGGGCGGGGGGGGGGGGGGGGGGGGGGGGGGGGGGGTTTTTGGGCCAGTTTTTGGGGAAACCTTTAATTCAAAAAATTTTTTCCCCCCCAAAAATAAACCCTTACCAACCCAACCTTTTTTTGTAGGGGAAAAAGGGGTGGTTTTTTTTATTTTTTTTCCCCCCCAAAATTTCTGCTCCAAAATTTTTTCATTTCCCTTTTAAAGGGGTTTAAAAAGCCTTTAATGGCGGTGAAAAACATTTGTAATCCACAACAGGGGGAAAGGCAATGCATGAAACATTAATAAGGGGCCCAGACCTGTATCCCCTCTGTATTTTTCCCAAACCAATTTTAAAACCTCCGGTACATAAACACCAATTGTTTTTCAAATCCCTTTTTCCCCCGAGGCACGGTCAAAGGGTAACACATCCATTTTTATGGCAGTGTCAACATAACATGCACCAGGTTTTAGGAATGGCATCATTTTTATCCCAAAAAACCCCAACAAAATTTTTGACAAAAACCCACAGGCATTTGGGCCCAAAACATACCACTACTCTGACGGGAATAAAACAGAGGACTTTTGGGAAAACTGCCCTGTTTGTGCTATAGGGGGACCCCTGTGTTTACTGGGGAAAATGGGATCTGGGGTTTTTATTTGCCAAAAGGATCTGTTTTCCAATTTCCCCCACACACACAGAGTCCCCACATCCAAACACACACATATGCCATTTACAGGTTTCAAACTCCTACCTAACTATATTATGACACTCGGGAGAGACGCATTAGCAGAGTGCGCTATTCGAATTACTGGGAGGTTTCCCTTCTCCTGCTGTACTTATAGGGTGCTGACATCATACGTGCTGAGATAGGGGAATGTGCATCCTGTAGAGTGCTTTCACAGATGCCAAAAGGGACATCTTCCTCACACAGACTTGCACACACACTAACCCCCTCCACACACACTGAGCATTTGCAGGATTCAAACTCCTACCTAACTATGTTATGACACTCGAGACGGATGCATTAGCAGAGCTATTAAGCATTACTGGGAGGTTTCCTTCTCCTGCTGTACTTATAGGGTGCTGACATCATCAGTGTTTAGTAAGGGAATGTGCATCCTGTAGTGTGTTTTCCCAGTTGCCAAAAGGAACATTTCCCTCTCACACACACAAACCCCACTCACCCACCCACACACACTGAGCATTTGCAGGATTCAAACCCTACCTAACTATATTATGACACTTGAGGGAGACGCATTAGCAGAGCGCACTATCCGAATTACTGGGCATCAGTTCTGCACCTGCAGTATTTATAGGGTGCTGACATCTTTATTTCTACAGAGGTATGTACATGTAGTACTACCTGTCAGGTGGGGATAGCATATATATGCATTTGCAGCCACCTACGTCAGGGTCAGATATGCACATTGCACTGGCAGGTTATGTTCTATACCATGCTTTGTGACCACAGGACCTGTAACACACAACACAACCAGTCCAGAACACCACACCCACATCCAGGACACACACTTAGCTTCCCTGGGAACAGTGCTGGGATATACAGGTGTTCACATACACCATTCAGTTGTTAACATCAGGTACAGGCATATTGTGTGTGAGAACTACTCAGGCCTCTACCACTTTACCCTACAGCCACTACAATTTGTGGGTCCATGTGCTATGGCAGAACCACACACCACAGCCACATGGGGGAATACATATTGCACCTGTCCATCTGCAACGTGGGTACTCACTGTTCCACACCAGAGGTAGACCACCATTGTTGATATCTGACCATACCCACCTTTCCTGGACATCCATATCCCATCTCCACCCCAGGCAAGGTTGTCACTGCACACAAACTGTATTTAGCACAAGCAGACTCTACACTTGTGAAGACTGTGGTGGACGACTTCAGAGGACCCATGCTGGGGGACTATACTGGCCACTCAGCATAATCCTTGACAATTGCATTCTATGAGCATGTGTAATGGGTTTGCATTGATCATGCTATCCCACATATACCCATGACTGCTCCACAACAAGACACCTGTCAGGTGTACACCAGCCATATATGAGCCGCATTGCAACAGACAGAGTGAGCTAATACATTGCAGAGCTGTAGCCCACAGAGGGAGGACATCTGTGAACAGTTCCGCACGGCACTTCATTCACACATAATCATTACAACACAGTGTTGACAGTGGAATTGTCCAGAGTATGCAGATTGGGCTCCCCTCAGTCTGTTATTGACGGACACTTACTGTTAGAGACCCCCAGCAACCCTCTTCCAGCACACAACGACAACATGGCTGTGGCTTAGCACATGCAATCCCTGGGACCTCCACGTGCCCTGCTTGACAGAGGCACAGCTCACTAGCCTCACACGTTGCCTTGACCTACTTTACAGTGGCACAGTAGCCTACTGTACTGGGGATGCAGATGCCAAGCACACTCTGGCTGAGCTGTCATTCCCTAGGGCAACAAGCCTAGTATTGACCTCTACACCCATATGTTCAATTGTCGGATGCACAATATTTGTTGTGCTGTTCTACTGTTTGCAGGTGGTTTATTGCCATAGCATTCCCTGTTCCTATGACCAACTTGTGTATCTGTGGAAGATGTTTGCATATGACGGGGATCCACTATATCACTTATGTCTCTGTACTCATTTACTGTGTGCACTGGGCAGATTGCTGTGTTGTGGTTGGTTCCTGGACTGGCACGTACAAATACCAGATATGTGTGGCCAACTGCTAAACGGAGATATGGCCTAAGTGTGTGAGCATGCCCGGTTCAGCCTTTCCATGGCATGTTGTCTGACATATGCCTCATTTATCAAAGTGTGCGAGCATGCCCAGTGTGAGCTTTCCATATGTTCCACTCTGAAGTCTACCACATATTTGGGTGTGTGTGAACTTCAACAATATCTCACATTTATGGTTGTGTGTTGGGTGTCATGTTGTGTACTAACTGGCCAACTGCTTCGTGTCTGCCACAACAGGGATTATACTGTGCCTGTAGGGATTGCATGGGATACTTTGCAGACAGTTCTCAACATACTTTCATAATGACCTAACACTGTAGTACTGTATAGTGTACTGGTTCAGTACTTTCACTGTGATGAACAGTATCCTGGCCTTTAGTCCTATGACTGTTTGACATCTTCATAGTGAGCACAACAGACTGTGTAGGGGCCAGTTGTGCACATATGACCATGTTGCATTATGTTCAGATATGGACTACCTACACCGGGCTCGTCCAACATTGGTAGTGTATTCCACAACATGGGTGGACATTGGCAAACACTAGCGATGTTCCCTAGGCCATTTCTGATGCTAGTCACAGGGTGTGTTTGTCCTTCGACACACATTGTAACTGGAGTTTGCCATGACATATGTCATGGTTAGTATACTGTGCCTCCGTCTACCTCTGACATAACAGTGATACCCAGGGTGAGCCTACCATCTCCCATCCACTCATCAGGATTCCTCTTGAGGGGTGTCGATAAGTGACTCTCTGGCTGACCTCTACCAGGAGTTTACTGAAGAGTGGGGGTGCCTTCTGTGTTATGGATCATTCTGTACAGCTTGTCCTATGTATGTCAGTGCTGGGGTTCAGGTCTCTCATGTGCATAGCTCACTGCCATTCAGATTGTACAAGGTGCAGCATGTTCATTGATTCCAGGTTGGACATGGCTTCATACATCAGGCACAGCTTGCCTGTAGCTGGGCAGTATGGCAGTGTGTGGGGCTGCAGTTTGTTTACTCAGGCAACACATGGCATCTGTTCATGCTCTTTGCTACTCCTGGTGGGGTACTGTTGTGGACTTTACAGTTGATGGAGGTGTCTGCTGAGGTATATCCCACAGGGGCTATTGTAGTCAATTGTGACGCTGATGGAGGATGACTGCAGAGCCACAGTGACATCCCCTTATCTACATCTGCCAACCTTCATGTTTGGGTGGGTATATAGTATATGTTTCTGCGAACACTACAGCCACATGTTTGTCCAGTGCAGGATATCTATCACCTTTTGTACCCAGGTCTCTCATTTCATGTTAAGTACGCCATGGGGTAACACCTGTGTGGTAATTTGTGGGCACTTACTGTATATCCATGGTGCTTGTCTATACACAGTTCTGTAATTAGCTTGCTGACATGGCTATGGCTCCAGTTGTCTGTTTGTAGGTGGCCCTTTTGTGGGTTGCTTGTGTCAGCTGGGGGTCAGATATGATGGGCTGTTTGTACTCCTCTGCATACATGTTCAGTCACAGTCCTTCCATGTTGGCCTATACCTATGGGACATATATACAGAACGGGGGGGGGACAGGACCAGGCCTTGTGGGATGCCACTCATATCTGCTTTGTAGTCTGACATGGATGCGGCATGTCTGACCATGTCAGTTCTGTCCTTGGTCTGGTTTACAACCCCTCTACTGACATAGGGGTATATATTTAAGCTGGTGAACATATCCATACTGAACTCGTACGGTATTGTCTAGAAGCATGTGCACGGTCCAGCTACACTGTGTGGACCACATTGCCCTCATCAATGACCTTAATGACTGCTTCAAATGGGTCATACATGTTTAGGGGCAGGATCTGCAGTTAAGACAGCCACACTGTGTAGGGTCCAGTATCAGTAGGTCCACAATAGCCTTCTGTCTGCGGTACATACTGATCCTTTCCATAGCTGTGCAGACCAAGCTTGTCAGGATCCTGGGGTGGTAGTTTGCAGTATCCATTCAGGCAACACCTTTGTTGTGAAGGACCACTGTTGTTGTACACTGCTCTTTGGGTACATATCCTGTGGTAAGGCTGACATTGGGCAGTAGTGTGATTTGGCATTCCATTATTCTTGGAGTCCATGTTGGCCTCAGCCCAGGACACCATCACATACCTTTGCTGCTGTGTGTTTTGCTTTGCAGATGATGGCTGTTACCTCAGCATCTGCAATGTCAGGGGACCAGCAGTCTTCTGGGATAGATATTTTGCACTCTGGGGGGGGGTGTGTTTGCACTGCACCTGTCAGGTTGTATGTTAGCAATATGTGTGTGTGTTTGGTATGTTGTTTGTAATATCTGTGTGATTCGGAGCATATCTGTGGATGCCCAACATGGTTCCTACCATCATTTAGGTAAGCCTTGTGGTTATCCTTACTGTCCTGTAGATTTTGTATCTTCATAGGTTCATGGGTTCATACTAGGCTATCCACCCTAGGGCATTAGTAAACCTAGCCAGAGTGTGTGTGTCTTTCGCCACCCCTTGCTATGTTTCTATTATGGCCATTTATGAATTTCTTTACTGTGTCTCTGTCTGGTCGTGACACAGTGAAGACCCCCAGTATACATGTATGATCAACCATCCACTTTGCAATATTCCTGTTGAGAGGTGTCAGTGAGGGGCTCTGCCTAACATGGATTGGGATCCTGTTTCTGGGTGTGGGGAGCCTCTGGGTTATGTATCTGTCCCTCCAGCACATGTTATTTCATTATGTGTTGAGGCTGACATCTGTCACTCTCACAGCTCCAATGGCTTTGATTTCCTGTGGTGGAGCATGTCCATTACTCCTGTGTTGGACATGGCATTGTACAACAGACATACAATGCCTCTGTGTAGGCAGTCTGTGACTGCATTCAGCTGGGGTGTCTGCAGCCAGGCAGCATATGACATATATTTCACACCCTTTATCCTCTTGGTGGGGTAACTATGAGGTCTTCCGAACCGCTGCAAGTGTCATGTACGGTACATCCCATATGAGTCATTGTACTGATAAGGGAACAGTACAGTGGCACAGTGACCTCTGTTGATGTAGATGTGAATCCTTTCATGATACGGTGTCCAATATCGACAATCTTCCTAGCCACATTGGCATTGTGAGTGTCACATGACAGATTACTGTCGACTTGTGTCCCTAGGTCCCTGATTACTCCTTGCATACATAATGGTTTGCCACCTATGTGGTAATTTGTGTGTACCTTGTCTGGTATTTGGTGGGACATTCATACTGTCCAGTGTCTTCAGGATGTCTGGGTGGAGTTCTTGTGTGTGAGAGTGTGGTCTGTCGCATGCTACAGACTGTACAGCAGTTTGGACTACACTTAGGTGCACATGGGTGGCCTCCGCTGCTTTGTGCATTGTCAGTTACCTGGCCATATGGGTGTCTGTGCTGCGTATGGATACTCCCCCTCCTTTGATGTTTTGGTCCAGGTGCTGGGGCCATAACACATGATATGTGGTATAACCTAGTAGTGCTGGTGTGCTATCACTAGGCTTGCAGCAGGCTTCTGTCACTGCACAGACATCGATGTTCTCCATAATGGGAAGTGCCTCAGGGGCATGCATATTGCAGTTTACACATCTGGCATTGGTCAGCATTACCCTTATGTTTCCTACCACTTATGCTTTCTAGGGTGGTGGGTAGTCTTTTTGGCCTTGCCTACATATGGCTCTATGGAGGTAGCAAAGGCCTTATCCAGTATCCAGACACACAGGGGTAACAGGTGCAAGCCATCCCTGGAACAGCAGCATGGCTTGTCATGCTTGACATCTCAAGCAGACAGACATTAGACCCTCTTGGACTGACAGCTGTAACTGTGCCAGCTGTTAAACATGATCATTCTGTGTTTGTACTGTGGCATCATTCTTGGTGAGGGTTGGATGCTGCACACAGCCAGTGTCATACCAGCCTGGGGTACATACTCAGAGGGATCATCCATGTCTCTTTCATGTAGACCAGGGAGGTACATCTCAGGTCATTCACACCAGCATGGACATTGAGTGCATCATATTTCTGCTTGCTTTGGGGTGACCTGCGTACTTGTGTTATGTGGCATTTTGTGGCAGCCTACAGGCAGCTTACTCTACCCTTTCCCTTGTTCAGTCTGGTGAGTGGGACAGCAGTGTGTCTGCCTATACAGACACCTATTACAACTGTATCAGGCATGTTGTTTCTCCTTCTGGCCTGTGACTGTTTGGCACACCAGCTTTGTGTACCATTTCGTTGCATGTGCTATGTTTGGAGGTTGTGGTTGCTTGTGATCTGCTTTGGAGGCTTCTGTTGGTGTGGTGTGTTTGTAATTAGGGCCTCCGGGAATATTTTTCTGTATTTATGTGTTTGGTTTACAGTTGTGGTAGGTCTATGTGGGACTGGGTTTGTGGTGTATGTGGTTACCTTCTCCTCCTGACTAGTTTTGACAGTACTGAGTTGGTGGAGCTCAACCTCTGGTTTGGATACATGGTTGCATCTATCACATATATTTGTATTTATTGGGGGGTGTTGTGGTTGTCTGTGTACTTGGGACAGGTGTCGCATTGCCTCTGGATTCACAGATTCTACTTGTTGTGGCTGGACTTAGTGGATTGTATGTGTGGACATATGTTATTGTCATACTACTGGTCAGTGATTACTTCCCTTTTTATGTTTGCTCTATCATGTGGTAGCTTCCTCATTCTCTTGCATGATTTGGTAATGGCTGGAGCACAGCATGCCAGATGCCTGCATGTATGGCATTGTGTGTTGTTATTTGTGATTGCATACTCCAAGCATTCCTGGCTGTGTTCATGGAATGCCTGTATAACATGTTCTGTGGTGTGTCCCATATTCTGCACTTGCACAGGACCTTTCGTGGATTCAACATCAGTTTGGAGGGCTGCAACCTATGCTTTACACATGTTTTTCACTGTGGTATTCTGGCCAGGGACTGGGGTCGGGATGTGTATATCCAGTGTGATTACTCTATGGTCTGGTCTTACCAGTGAGGGATACACTTCTCATCTTGCTATCCAGTACACATGTTGCTGATTATCACATCCAGTATGCTTACCCCTCTTGTGGGAGTGGTACGTTGTTCCTGGGCATTTTGGTTTATGGATTCTGGGAACTTTTCTCCTGCTGTGTTGGTGCTGGTATAATGCTCCCAGTGTATGTCTGGGTATTTTCAGTCAAGCAATATAATGTGGTTTGGGGGGCTTGATATATTCATGCATTCCAACATAGGCCAGGTGCAGTTCCTGGTATTAGGACAGTAGTCTGCAGCAGGCTATATACTGGGAGGCGGTTTTAGCCATTGGTATTTGATCATGGCTAATCCATGCTGCTTCTTGTTGTGGTACCAACATGGGGGTGTGGTTATCCTTGACATTTATTGCTAGTCACCCTCCTTTTGTAGCTTGTTCCATGTTTTGCGGCTGTACAGCACAGTATGAGGTGTGACCTGGTAGTGTTAGGGTGCTAATGTGAGCCTTGACCCAGTTCTCTATTACAGGACTGGTATCTACATTCTCCATACTGTGTGCGTTTACACTGCACACATCTTGCTGTTTAGACTTCTGGCATTGGGTAGCATTACATCTAGGTTCCTATCCCTTGTGGTACCTATGAAGGTGGGTTTGTGTTTTGAGACTTACCTATTCAGGGCATGCTGTGGGTACTGACAGCCTTTGCCAGCATCCATGGGGCATGGAATGATAGGTGCACGCTACCCCTAGCAGGTGGTGCATCATGTCATGCTCCGCATGTCTTCCCAGCCTGAAACACATTGGCTCCCCTTTGACTAACTGCATTACTTCATCCAGTTATTGCACTTGATCATCCCATCGTCATTTTGTGACTTCATGCTTGGTGAGGGTGGATGTTAGTCAGGGTGCTCAGGTGTGCATATAGTACATGGTGTTACATTACTTAACACATGGCATTCATGCCTCAGGTGGTGCTGCAGGGCTGCCTCTGTCGGATGCGCATATTACACTTCCCTGTACATGTTTGTGAACAGGTCATGTCATTTTAGGCATCCATGTTATTATTTGAGTGAGTCAGAGGGGGTATCATTCCCAGGGTTCCTACTGAGCCAGTGTATGTGCTATGCGTTGCCTCTTTGCCAAGGCCAGGGCATACTGGGCACGCCTCCTTCTGCCTACTGGGGCAGGCTCAGGTTGTTCCTCCTCTAAGTCACGCTCTGCCTGTGATGGCCTTGGCAATGGTGGGGGGCTGTTTGGCCCAGCCCTATGCTAGTCCTGCTGCAGCTGTTTTCACAAGATCATATTATGTAGCATAGCACATACCATGACAATTTGGGTACATGTAGTTGGTGTGTACTGCAAGGCTCCACCAGATGTGTCCAGACACCAGAACCATGACTTGAGCAGCCCAAACACACGCTCTATTACATTACGTGTTTGTGCATGTGCCTCATTATGGCGTTCCTGTTCAGGTGTGTGTGCGTTTCTGATGGGTATCATCAGCCACGGCTCCAGTGCATAACCTGCATCCCCCACTAGGTGTCCGTGTGGGATGTCCCCATTGGCAAATGTCTGGTACAGCTGCGTCAAATGCCAGATGTGGGAATCGTGGTCACTCCCAGGGCAGCCAGCACACACATTCATTATTATGCCCTGGGCATCACACACGACCTGGCAGTTGATGGAGGGGAAGCCCTTGCGGTTAATGTAGGCCCTACCCCGCTCACCGGCTGGTGCTTTGATGCATATGTGCGTGCAGTCTATTGCACCCACTACCTCAGGGTATTCTGCTATTTTCTGGAAGAGACGCATATTGCTGGCCAATAGCTCACGGGCATTGGGGAAATATACATGATCACCGACATGTGCTGACATGGCATTCAGGAACTGGTGCAGTACCCTGGAGGCTGATGCCTGTGATATCCCCATCATATCGCCAGTTGGTCTCTGGAAGGTACCTGTTGCTAGTATTCTTAGGCCAACACATAACTTGGTTTCCACTGGGATGGGTTCCCCTCTGTTGGTTCTGTGTGTGAGGCGTGGCCTGCACAGCTCAACAATTTGCTGCAGGAGCTCTCTGTCCACTCTACAGCACTCTACTATCTCCAGCTCATGTAATCCGTGGTAGGTGACCCTCTTCTCTGTCTCCTCACTGTGGGTTGTCTGGCACCATCTGCATTGTCACCACCCTCAGCAAGTCGCCTATGTCTCATTATGACAGCTATGGCAGCCCCTAACATTTCTGCTCTGAGTGAAGCTTTTTCAGTTTTCACTTCTATTAGCTTACTCCTGTCTTGCAGTGTCTCTTAAGAGAAACATCCTGCACTACTGTTTGCAGAGTTTTAAGTGCTGGGCTGGGCTACTATTCTGCCTGTGTAATTGCCTGCTTCTAATTGTTTTCACCTGCTAGCTTCAGCAGTTATCCCTGCTAGCTTCCTATTAATTCTGTTGCTTCCTTTTTCCTTTCTGTTTCCTCAGAGGGGAGCAACATGCATACCAGCAGAGACACGCTCACAGTGGCTTACACGTGTGCACACATGCTTACACGGTTCAGAATCTACTTATTCGGGTTAAAACGTGCGCACACCCGCGCAAACACTGTTACACGTCTGCCAACAGCCTCCAACATGCTCAGCCTGCCCTACACGCGTGCACACCAGCGCAAACAGTGTTAAACATCTCCCAACACGCTCCCACATGCTCAGTCTGTCTTACACGCGTGCACACTGCCCTACTCACGCTTCATGGTGCGCACACGTATGCATACACGCCCAGCAAGAAACTTTGGTGTAAGTAACAGTGTACACCTTCCATTTCTTGACTTTCCCTGACTTATCTAGTGGCACACCTCTTTCCATGATCTGTGTCTGTCATCTGTCATGTTACACTGACCTCCAATGAACTGCATTTCTTTCTACCATTCCCCCCTGTGATGTCACCTATCTCCTACTCTATTCCTCCCCCTTATGTATCTCTTACACTACTCAGACTGTGCTCATTTGCTATGTGACTGTGAGATTCAGTATCCTAACCCTCATTTACATGAGATTGCCTACTAATGCTTAGTTACATGTCTTAGACTCAGCTTCCCCCCTTAGCAACCACTACACGGTGGCCATGTTGTTTTTGGTCTGCTGGTCCCTGCATTGTCATTCCATGTATTGCATGAAACCCACATTTGTGGGTTTATAACCTTCTTTTTTATGTTTTATACAGCGCAGCCCCGCGCAAATTATTATTTTTGCATCGGGTTACCTTGCCAATGGCCACATATTTGGCCATTGGCATGCTGCCTGAGACATATGTACCCTTTATTTGGAGCTGACATGGCTCCATTGTGGAATTTGCAGAAACGTACTCAGTTGTCAACTGAGTACATTTCTGCAGCTAAAATGTCTCTTACACGGACTGGTTTCTGCTTCGTGGATCGCTAATATACCTCATTTGCATACCTTTCGGCTGCAAGTGAGGTATTTAGCATGTCCACGCCCAGTCCGTGTAAGAGACGTTTTAGCTGGTCTCTTACATGGAGTTTAGGGCTGTTCCTGGATCGCGAGGCTTGCATGGAGTGTTACACGTCTCTTACACTCTGTGTAAGCCTTCGTGAATCCTGCCCTATGTCTTTTAACTGGTGATACTCTTGTTAAATATGTTATATTACCTTGTCATTCATTGTATGCTATGGTAAAGGGTATTTTTTCATGTAACATTTAAGACATTTTTCTACTGTATATATACTGGAACATGTCTCCTTGGATTTTGGAAGTTGTACTTTTAATCATTATGTCTATTGTATTTTTTATTGCATATTTGTATGTGCATTGGAGCTTTTCTCCTCAAGTCTCCACTGAAAATGGGCCTCTGGCTCAGTTGGACCAACCTGGTTAACAAATGTCAAATAAATAATAAAAAAATAAATAAAAGTTTAACTTGCACACCTATACTATGTTCATATTGATTACTGCTGCATCAGCTTTAGCTATATGGGTAAATTACCTTAGCTAACTACATTTGGAAGGAAGAGTCCAGGAGCTCTTGGAGAATGGTCCTTGCAAAGCCTGATTTGGACCTAGAGAAGGAATAAAGCTTATAGTGCTTTGTAAAAGTGTGTATAAAAGACCGAGTAGTAACTTCTAGAATACTTCTAGAATCCAACCCTTTCTAAAAATCCATAGATGAAACTAAAGCTCTTGTAGAGTGGGTCTTGACCCTGCCTGGAATAGATTTGTTATTGCAAATATAACAAAAGGTTATAGCCTTAGACATCTACTTGGAAATAGTCTGGTTTGACCCAGGCTGTCCCTTCTTAACCTTCACAAGAAATGAACAATTGATCTGAACATCTTAAAGATTTAGTTCTGTCAGGATAGTACCTGAGTTTTCTTTGGCCATCCAAGGTCTGTAGTATCCTTCTCCCTCATTTTTCAGCTCAAGAAAGAAAACAGAGAGATGGATAATTTGGCTTAAAGTAAACTTGGGTACCACTTTAAGCATAAAAGAAGGATTAGTTCTCAAAGAAACCCTGTCCCTATGGAAAATGAGATAGGGTTGACTCTCTATAACAGCTTACAACTGTTTACATAGATTCATAGATTCACAGATTGTTACTAGGCTAATGATCCCGGGGGCCTTTCTAAGCCTGGACAAGTTTTCCCAAAAGAATAATGATGTCCTGCATCCAAATAGGACACTGAGAGCCAGGTATTTGTAAGCTACCTCTGTCCATAAGGGACATGAGTGCCAGGCTGGGTGTAAATTTCCTATTCCCAATCAACTGGTCTAGGTTGTGCTTAAACAGGGTAATAGACAAACTTAGCTTCACATGGATGGGAAGCCTGTTCCATAGGAGGAGCAGTCTCTGTGACACATATCTGTTTCTCTCAGCATATTCTATTTAAGTCACAGATAAAATTCAAGTTCCTAGCCCTTGTATTTTTGATACTTTTTTGACTTACAAATATGTAGGAGATTCATAAGTGTGTTGTTTGTGGATGCCTTGTAACCCAGGCATAGATCACCCCTCAGCAATCTATAGGAGATGGTGTGGAGGGAAACGGCTTTAAGGTGCTCTGCATAAGACAGGTTTGTTATGCCTTGTATTCATTTTGTAAGGAACCTCTGAGGTCATTCTAGTTGCTGCATATGCCTGGTCAGGTACATACCAAAGGGAGCATTGTACTCTATGATTTGTCTGATAAAGGCAGAATACAGTGGAATAATGTCCTCTTTGGACATAGATGCCATGAACTTACTTATAAGTTGTGCAACATAAAAGGATTTCCTCATCAATGTGGCCATGTGGTGGTCAAAGGTAAGGCTACTGTCTATGTGCGTACCCAGATCCCTGACCAATGGGTCAACTCTTAGGCATGTATTACCAACATGGTAATTAGCCAGGATGGTTGACTTCTCAAAGAGCACAATTATGCATTTCTTAGCATTGAGTTTAAGACCATGGCTTTGACACCATTTATTATCAGAGATAGACCTTCTTGAAGAATGTTAGTGTCTGCAGGGGAGTCGATGATAACCTCCAGCTTGTAATCATCTGCAGTCTTAGTCAGCCATAAACCTTCAGAATTTGCTTCCATATCAGAGAAATAGATGCCAAAAAGGAGCAGGCCCAGTACTGAGCCCTGGGGAACTCTAGTGACTGGCCTCTTGGTGGAGGTGGCCTCACCTATTTTGACCTCCTGGGTCCTACTAGTGAGCCAGCTGGCTATCCAGTGGGTGATAAAAGGATTTATATATAAATAAGTGAGCTTGCCTATAATGCCTGAGTGGGGTATTGTATCAAAAGCCTTGGCCAGGTCACGGAAAGCTGGGTGTACAATCTTTCCTTCATCCACTGCTTTGGTGAACCTCTCAAAAAAGTTCACCAGATTTAATAGGCATGACCTTCCTTTAACAAAGCCGAATTGTGATGGGTCCAGTGTTTGCAGGTTACCTATGCCTCATTTATCATATCCATAATGATTCTTTTCTTGGCCTTAAGTATGAGGCTGGTAAGTTTTATGGGCCTGTAGTTACCTAGATCAGTGATCACATCTCCTTTGTGCAGGGGAATGACTGTAGCCATCTTCCATTCCTTGGGAACAAAACCTGACTGACGTCTCCAGCTAAATAAATTATTCAAATGAGCCAGAGAGGTCATGTTTCATGCTATTTATTAAACATCCCAGGATGTTATTGGGGCCCATTGATGTGGTGTTTTTGGCATTGGAAAGTGCATTGATGACCTGTTCTCTAGTAATGGTTGGAGGGTTGTGGTATGTGGTATTTCCTTTGGACTATCGAGGGGGGGGGATTTTGAGCCGAATCTGTCATCCAAAAGGTTGGCCTCTGGTTCAGTGTGGGTGATGCCATTTACAGTAAGTTCTACTCATTGTTGTGTATTTCCTCTGAGGTTACAGACATAGCTGTAGAAAGCTTTGTGGTTGTCCTTTGCCTGAGAAGCGATTTATTCATCAAATTTAACTTTTAAAGTATAAATTAACCCTTATAGCTGCCCATTTGGATTAGTCAAGGGGCTATTAGTATGCATAGCTTTGTTCCTCTTATGCTTAGCCAAGATTTTTTTTCTTTTGGTGTATATCCTATTGATGTTCTGATTTCACGAGTGGCTTGTCTTTTCAGTTTGTCTCATTCTTAATATGAATGGGCAAAGATCATTCTATATAGTTATCAATATGACTGTGCAGAGATTATTTAAATAGCTCAGTGTATGCCATAGTGTTTACTAGGTTTGGGGGTCCTTGGAATTTGGGCAAGGTGTTAGTAGAGAGAGGTTAGCCTTGGAATAGTTCCTAAATGTTTTGGTTTCACTTGATCCCCGGATTTAATTTTTATTTCAAATATTACTGTTTTATGGTTAGATTGGATGAGCGAAGATAGTACATTGGGTGAGGAACATCTGCCTCCCATGTTCATGAGTACAAGGTCAAGGATGTTTGTATTCCTTGTAATTGAATGGACCAAGTGTTCCAAGATGTTGGTATTAACAAAGTTTAGGAATCACTGGGCTTGTGCATTAGAATTAGTGTAGGATTCTCAATCTATAGAGGGGTAGTTGAGATGCCCCATGAATATCATGTTGGGTTGAACGGTGAGGGACTATAGCACATTGAGGTAGTTTGGGTTTCTTGGGACATGGAGAGGGGCCTATAGGTTGCAAGGATATGGTACAGCACCCTGTTTATGGTGAGTTGCACATGTATGAGTCCCAGTGGGTCACACACTTTAACTCGTCTGGATGTGAGGTTGGTTTTAATACAGACTGGGACTCCTCAACCTTTTGTTCCCTCCTGTGCATTAGCTGGTCTAAAGGTGTGAAAGGTATTATAACCTTGCACTGCTGGGGTACTCTCAGCGACTTTAAACCATTTCTCCATTACAACACAGATGTTTACACTCTCTAGGGAGAGGCAGGCTTGCAGGGAGTGAAATTTCTTGTTAAGACTTCTAGCATCGAGCAGTACCACCTTCAGATATTCCTTCATAGGTTCAATTAAGTTAGTAGATTTATCATTTTGGCATTGCCTAAAAAAGGCACTGTGAGGATGCAAAAGGTCTTTGCCAGCATCCAAAAGCTTAGAGGGGATAAGTGCAGACCATTCCTAGTAAAGCAGTGTGGACTGTCATCCATATCCTCACAGCCTGTCAAATATTGTACCCCCTGGATTGACACCAGAAGCTAAGCCAACTGTTAAAATCAACCATTTTCTGTTGGTAACATGGAATCATCCTTGGAGAAGGTATTATGCTGCTCAGTGCTAGGCTCATACCTGCCTGAGACACATAATCAGCGAGCTCGATCATGTCTTGCTTCATATAGTCAAGGGAGATACATCTCAGGTCATTACCACACACACAGACTGTGACAGAGTCATATTGATACCTTCTGGTTCAACGACCTGATTGTCTGTGTGACTTGACTGATCCTAGACCCCAGGGCAGTTAACTGTGACTGTCTCCTTACTTATTCTGGTGAGGGGGGTCATTGGTGTTCCTCACTACAGAACCACCAATGATCAGGAAATTTGGCTGTGTGCTGGTTTACCTTAAGGGCTTAGTAATGGAGGCAATTGATACAGTGTTACTATGTGCAAAGGAGTGTTTACGTGATGGATGAGGACCCTTACTTTGATTATACTGTGCAGGAGGTCTTAGTGTTTTAGGAAGGTTATGTCTAAGTACCTCGATGTAAGTAGTTTTATTTGTAGGGTCTTTACCCTGTGCAGTAGGCATGGTGCAAGCATCACTGACAACCTGTATATGATTAGTTTTAGTTGTATGAGAGAGTTTTACCTCCAGTGTTAAAGTGTATTTACACCTCTCATATACTGTGTCTGTTTTGTTAAGAATAAGTGGGTTGTCAGTGCACATGATGCATTTGCTACAATGGCTCAGAATACCCATCTCAACCAGAGTGGCCACAGAGAGAGTTGGTAAGTGCAAATCCATGGCTACTGATTGACTAAGGAAGAGTGAGGAGGACTTAAATATTGAACAAGTCAGTAAGACAAGGAACTTGATAGGCAATGCTCAGCTATGAGCAATGAGCAAACTAGATACTCTAGTAGTTAAAAAACTCAAGTCAGCCAGTTTAGCTGGTTTAAATGCAGTAAGCTTCTCTAACACAAAATTAAGATCCCAAGGAGGGGCCACCAGTTTTCTTGAAGGCCTCTTATGCAAAACCCCTTTCAATAACATTTTGACATGAGACTGCATTGAAAGAGGAGGATCCATGGGCAGACACATTGAAATGGCTGATAAATTAACCTTGGTAGAGGGATAAGAAAGACCATAAGATAGTAACTAACACAGGCATTGTAGAACCAGAGAACAACTAGCTCTGAATGGGTGTGGGTTATGTTGTTGACACCAACTAGAAAACCTTTTCCATTTGCTAATATATGATTTTCTAGTAGAATGCTTTCTTGCCTCCATAAGTATATGCTGCACATCCTCAGTAAGCAGGTACCTAAAAGGAATTAAGACTCTATCATCCAGGCAGTCAAATGAAGTTGAATGATGCTGGAGTGTCAAACACTCCTGTTCTTGTGTGACTAGATCCAGCCTGTGAGGAAGCTTGTGGTAATTGTCCCTGGTTATATGGGCCAGAAGGGAGCCATCAAAATGATTTTGGGGAGATTTCTTCTGAATCTTCAGAAGTACCCTGCATATTAGTGGAAAGGGTGGAAAAGCATACAGGAACATTCCTGCCCAAGGAAAAGAAAACGCTTCTTACTTGCAGACCTTCTTGCATTGAGTCCTGGAACAGAATCTTGACCATTGATTGTTCAGAGAGGAGGCAAATAGGTTTCCCTGAGGAACTCCCCACAGATGGATCAAATCTTGGAAGACACCCGATCTAGTTTCCCTTTGTGGAATGCCCTCGTCCCATCTCAGCTTGTTTATCACTGATGGAATGTAGGATACCTGTAGACTGAGATTGTGCTGTGAAGCAATATCCCAAGCAAACATGGCTAGTCTGAAAAGGGGTTATGACCTGGTTCCTCCTTGCTTGCTGATGTAGCACATGACTGTTGTCTGTAACAACTTGAAGAGTTCCTGGGGACCAAAGATGGTTCAGAGGGTTGAGTGCCTTGACCAGGGCAAGCATCTCCTATTTATGTTTTTGCATTTGTATTTCATGTCTCACATCCCCTGCACTTTTATCCCTCCTGAAACTGCTTCTCAAGCAGTCTGAAGTCTCTGAGGTGACTGACTGGTTTCGTGCAGGCAGGGAGATGGGTGGATCTGGATTTAAGGAAATCTGTTGTTTCCAACAGAAGATTTCTTTTTTGACAAACCCAGCACTGGGATTTGCTCTAATATGCGACATCAACAAAACCTGCTGGAGAGACAGGCTTGTCTCCCAGAGGCTGCCCCGTCTCTGGAATAGACTTCCCATACATGTCAAACAGAGTACCTCACTGAGCCTCTTCTAGTGCAACCTTGATGAGCGGATGAGAAACCACAAATTTGTCCCAGGGGTTCCACCTTTGTCCCTCATTGACAGTGACGACAGGTGCTGACTGAAGTTTCTTTTTTTGGGATAAACTCTTGGCTAGACTTTTAAGGGCCCTAGGGCCATTAGCCTAGTAACCTCCTATGATCCTATGAAGGGTGTTGATGCTGGGACCAAAGAGATTTCAGATACAGCCATATCCTTCTCATGTAGAATGTTGCCAGGGGTATCATGAGAGCCATAGATGTCAAGACACTCAAAATCCTAAGTTATTCCCTCACAGTGACTGAGGTTTAAGTGGAAAACCTTGGAAATAGACCTAGATAAAGATCTATTTTTCCTGTGTTAGAAAAGCTCTTTGACCTGAGGTGTTTATTTGGCATCCTAGGAAAGCAATCCTGTGTGAAGAAATTAAGAAAGACTTTTGAATGTTCTCTTAGAATCCCAGCTTGTGTAAGAGAGCTCTCACCCAATAGAGATATTTTTGGGACTTTGAAATAAGCCTCTTCAATGATAAGCAAGTTGTCTAAATATGGGAAAATGTAGATAGCCTGTTCATAGGTTCATAGGTTCATAGGTAGGTACTAGGCTCTCAGCCTCTCGGGCCTATACAAGCCCAGCCAAAAAGGTACCCTGGCTTTTGCCACCCAAGAAAATTATTTTCCTGTGCCACTGTCGAGCAGAGCCACAGAGGTGATCCCCAGAGTGAATTTCCTATTTCCCATCCAATCATCAAGATTTTTCTTGAAGAGTGCTAATGAGGAGCTTTGTTTGATATAGATAGGTAGTTTCTTCCAGAGTATGGGAAGTCTCTGGGACAGGAATCTATCCCTCCGGCATATTCTGTTTATTGTGGTGACAAGGTTTAGGTCCCTAGAGCATGTAGCTCGGAGGGATTGGGATTTCCTTAAGTGGAACATGTCCAACAGCTCTGGGTTTGACATAGCTTTGTATGTTAGGCAGAGATCACCTGTGAGTAGACGATATGCGACGGAGTAAAGCTGGAGTTTTTTGAGACGGTCTGCGTAGGACATCTGTTTGAGGCTGGTAATCCTCTTTGTGAGGTATTTCTGTGGCTTTTCCAGTTGTTGTAGATGTCTTGTGAGGTACATACCAAAAGGGGCATTGTACTCTATAATGGGTCTAATGAGTGATGAGTAGAGGGGAACAATGACCTCTTTTTTTCTAGATGAGAAACCTTTTGTGATGAGGTGTGCCACGTAGAAGGATTTCCTGACTACTGTGGCGATGTGATTATCAAAGGAGAGACTACTGTTCACCTGTGTCCCAAGGTCTCTTATCACACTTTCGGTGTTAAGTATACTACCGCCTATGTTGTAGTTCATGGGTACAGAGTTTTTACCAAAGGGGATGACAATGCACTTTTTGGCATTGAGCTTGAGGCCATGGCTTTGACACCAGGCATCTGTCTCAGTGAGGTCCTTTTGTAGGATGTCCACATCGTTAGGAGTTTCAATTATGGCTCCTAGTTTGCAGTCATCTGCCAACTACGTTAGCCAAAGACCTTCTGTGTTAGCCTGTACTTCAGAGAAGTAGATACCAAACAGAAGAGGACCCAGGACTGAACCCTGTGGTACTTCACTTGTCACTGGTCTGAAGTCGGATTTGGAGTCTGTTACTTTCACAGTGTGGGTTCTGTCAGTGAGCCAGTTGGCAACCCATCTTGTGACATAGGGATTTATACCTAGTTTAGTGAGTTTATCTATAATTCCAGAGTGGGGGATGGTGTTGAAAGCCTTGGCAAGATCTAGATAGGCTGTGTGAACCACCTTACCCTTGTCTACGATTTTGGTGACTGCTTCAAAGAAGTCTATCAGGTTTAGGAGACATGATCTGCATTTTACAAACCCGAACTGTGTGGGATCCAGAATTTGGAGATTACCAATGTCTTTGTTTATAAGTTCCATGATGATACATTCCATGGCCTTGCAGATCAGGCTCGTCAGGCTAATGGGGCGGTAGTTCCTGGGGTCCGTGGTGGCTCCCCCCTTGCAGAGTGGGATAACCGTTGCTGTGCGCCATTCAGCAGGCACAAAGCCCGAGGTGAGGCTATGATTGAACATGGTACTTAGGTGGGGTGCCAGTTCGTTCTGTAGTTCATGTAGAACACAGCCTGGGATGTTGTCTGGTCCCATGGATGCTGTGTCCTTGGCTTTGGAGAGTGTGGTTTTTACCTGTGCAGCCGTGATTACAGGAAATTTGCATCCTTCCAGTATAGAGATGGGCTCTTTAGGGGGTGAGAGGGGGTTAAAGTTAGCACTGAACCTAAGCAACAACTTGAGACTTTAATTCCTAAAGGTTTGAACACTGACTGTTGTTGGAAAAGTTTAATTTGAAGTATTGTCTTTTTAAGAATATATTAATTGCTGTACTTAACTGATTGTGTGATTGAATGATTAGGATAGCTGGTGTTATATAAACTATTTGTGCATATGATTTGTTACTCCTTGAAGGCTTATTGTAGCCGAGGCGCTAGAGAATAAAGTGTGCTTATACTGGTACATTGTGTCATTTTAGCACTGAACCTATCAGATGATCAAAAAGTGTCATGAAACCTGCAATGAGCTATAACTGGAGCTAGACACTGTGAACACTTTTGATGCAGTGGGTAGTCCAAAGGGTAAGACAGAGAACTAACTGATAATGTGACACCCAAAACCTTAAGAAACGTCTGAAGTCTGGATGAAAAGGGATGTGATGATAAGCATCATTAAGTCTATTGTTGCCAGGAAACTTGAAAGAGGAAGACAAGGTAACAAGTCATGAAGTTACATCATTTTGAATTTGGGCATTGTCCCAAACTGGTTTAGGAAGGAACGATCCAGAACTTGTCCCCAAGAATTTTCTTTCTTTGGCACAAAGAATTTTCTTTCTTTGGCACAAAGAACATCCTTGAATAAAAACCCTTACCCACCAGGGAAGGAGGAACTGGCTTATCATTTCTTGGGGCAGCACATGAAGAAACACTGGTAGAAACAAAAGAATCCAATGTGGAGAGTGAGGAATGACCCCCCCCCCGGAAAGGAGGAATTTCTTCCCACTATTGTCAGTAACATTGATGAATGATTCCCAGACTCCATTTTTCTGAAACTGTTGCCAAAGTCAAAACTGGAGATTTAGACTTTATAGAAGACAAAAAACAGGCCAGGGTGAGAGGGGTCACAAGGTCTCTTGAAAAGTCATTCAGACTTGTTGGTTTGTCCTTGATTTTGAGAAGTTTGAGACTTCTTTTTTGAACCTCCTTGATATTTCTTCTTAAATGTCCATTTACCTGCATTTTTGAGACTGTTTATTTTACTCTTTTGCCAAAATTGGATGAGGAGATGGAAAATCCCTTAGAAAATTTGGAAAAGGAGGGCTGAAAAACATTAGAGAGTCCCTGGATCAATTTGCCCCTTTCAAGACACTTTTTGATCATCTCTGCAGCAGAGGGGCCAAATACAGAACCTCTAGCAAGAGAGAATTAAAAATCTCATTTTTAACATCTCTATCAAGGAAGAATTAAAAATCTCATTTTTAACATCATCTGGGAGGTTCTGAGAATGCAGCCATGAAAACCTCCTCAAAGCAGTATCAGTGGCCACAGCCCTTGAAGAAGTATCAACAGTCATACACACTTACTGTAAACAATGAGTCATGACCTGTGCAGAAGAAGAAATTAAGTTATTTAAAGCATATATTCCTCACAAGAAGAAAGTGTAGATACAGCATTCCTCCTACTTTCACAATTTGTTGGAACAAACTTTTTAACATATGAGCCTGATAATTCTAAATTCTGAAAATCAAAGTTCCAGAATTTTGCATTTTCCCGTACCTATCAATAATGATCCCATCCTAATCAGAAAAAATAGGATTGTAATTAACTAAGTGCTTAACAGCAGTGGAGTCAACTAAGGCCTTAGCTGATGGATCAGGTTTGGAAATAGTGTATAAACATTTAAAAGACTGAGGAACTTTATACAGCCTATAAAGATAAATACGTAAATAATTTTCTGATGAAGTATCAATAGTACTAGAGAAGAAAGAGCTTAATTAAATATTATTGAACATCCTTATGGCTGCATTTTTGGAACTGTTTGTACAGCCTGTTGCTTTTATTGATTTTTGTTTTTATCCATCCATTGTCACGTGTTTATTAATTTTATACATCCTATTTGCCTTTTTAGGGGTAACTGGTTGACTATCAGGATAACTGCAGGTTGTGACACACACACACACACACACACACACACACACACACACACACACACACACACACACACACACGACACCCTCTAAAGCAAACATAGCAGGAGGAATGGGTATAGGTTCTGGAAAATTGTTCTGTAGCAACTCATAATATTTTCTGAGGGATTGAGAAACCTCAGTCTCAAGACAGTCTGTTAAAGCACAGTACCTCTATCTTTAAAATAAATTTTCTGAACAGGAAAGTAATAAATCACACACACACACACTTCTCATGCTAATACCTAGATCCACACAGTTAAGGATCCTATACACAGCACAAGCAGAAGCCTATAATTCGAAGTGGAAAGGGATGATGATGATGAAACAGAAGAAGGTCACAAAACAAGGAGAGACTGGGATTTTGGATGCAGATCTTTAAGGAAAATAACAATAAGTATACAGAATATTTTATTCATGAAGTAACAGAAAGTATTCTAAGAACTAAGCCAACCCAGGAATAGAGAAAGGAGATTTTGCCAATAGGGACGACTGCAATTAATGATACAGATAATAGGCAAGAGGGGTGGGAATATATTGGAGAAAACTAGGTATTGGGAGCAAATAACTAGAGAGGGAAAGGTGATAGAATGAGAAGATTCCAAGAACTTAATTGGACTGCAGGTTAGAGATTGCCTTTCCTATAAAGGATTGATATCAGAGTATAGGCAAAGTGAAAGAAATAGGGGGTCCTAAATGAAAGAAAACCACTTGTAAAGTTTTTAGTAGTATCTAGAATATAAACTGTTGTTAAAAAAGGAATAATTAGTAGAGCATATAAAATATTGCATGATGACTATAAGAATCAATCAGAAGGAGGTATAAAGGATTGGGAAGAGAGACCTGATAAGCAATTAAAAAAGAAACAATGGGGAATATATGTGTACTAGAATTAGTGGATATAGTAACAGAGCTAAAACAACTGGAATTGGGATCTTTAGAAAAGGGAAGGAGCAAATTGCACAGTAAAAAAATGGGAATTGTGGGAACAATACATGCAAGGGAGGAAAGAGGTTTAAAAGAGCGCAGGCTTTGAATGAGGTATGTAATGTCTGACTGACAATGATTGGGTAGATTATAAGTGTGGTATAATGTTTGCAACTAAAATTATGTCAATATGGCTTGTGATGTAAACTGATTGCAACTATTATGTCAATATTGTTTGTTTTCATTTATATAAATGTGTGATTGACTATGTCGTGATAATTTAATAAAGATTTTTCTCGTTTAAAAAAAAACCCATCTCAGCTCAAGAATCAAATCAAATCAAAGGTAGTTAAAAATAATGAGGGATACAGGGCCAAAACCAGGGACAGAATTTTATCTTTATATAAGAAAGTTGCAAGAATAACAGGCTTTGCATTACATAATTTTGCCACAGACTGTTTTATCTGAAAACTCAAATGTCTGGCATTACTTGGTAACTATAATCCATACTTATCAACCTCTTAGCTCAAGAAATCTGTACAAAGCCAAAAAAATTGGGGGAGGAGGACAAAGGGCCAGAATCAGAGACAGATTTTAAATAGTGCATTTATAAGCCTGGAAAGTTGCTGGAACAGCAGGATTCACATTAGCATTAGTTTTCTGAAGGAGATGAAGTCAGAAACTCAAATGTCAACCATTATATAGAATTTTCAGTCCTCAGCAGAAAGCCATCAATTTTATGAAGAACAGACCTGGACATTGAGTCCCAAAATATGGTTGAAAAACAGACTAACATATATTAAATCTAAGATTGCCATTTCTCAGAATATTCCATTTTCTCCAAGGCACAGTGATCTCAAAGTTAGTACATATAAATCTGGAAAGTGCAGACAGGCTTCCTTTGCAAAAAAAGGAAGTTTAAAGGAAAAGGGCAATGTTTGAGATTCACTCTTCTCCAATATTTACAGTATTTTTTTTTTTTTGCATGTTGGCATTCAGCATTTTGAGTGCTGATGTTTCAGTAGGGAAGTCTATGATATAGCTCTGGGGTTAGAAATATTGCCTATGTCCTTGGGATTTGACTGTGTGATATTATTATTATGAGCTCAGAGCATTGTTGAACATTATTCCTTAATTTCCTAACCTAAGAAAGAATTGTAGTGTACTTTGGAATCTAATCTGTAGGGACCATGAGTTTGTGCTTTGCTTTACATTTTCTAACAGTCCTCTTAAATTATTTGCTGACACATTTCAGTGTGGTCTTGAGGTAGTAGGATCATGAATTTCTACAACTTTTTTATTAATTTCCTTCTTTTGTTATACAGTTTATTAATTTGGGAGTTTCACCGGTGAAGTTTTGTCCTGACTTTACCATTATATTTAGGTTAGACTGATACAGATTTTTCTGTTTAGCTGTGTGGATGCTGGTAAAAATTGAGGTGCATGTGGCAGCCTTCTCAGATGGGTCTATTTGTGTTGGACTGCTGGGGGTTTGGTATAGGTCTTCTACAAGCTGAAGTGAGTTTTTTGTGGGGAAATCCCCAAAGATGGTTTCTTTTGGTGATGAGGTGGTACCATTAAGATTGACAGAGAAGGTGACTGATTTGTGGTCAGATTTAAACAAGGGTATACAGATCCATATTGGAGGTGAGGTGGGGGCAAGTATGGTAAGAACCAGATCAAGGATACTAGCATCTCTAGTGGGTACTTTTATAATTTCCTCCTAAGAAACATTGAGCATATCCATATTTAGAACTGTAAGTTCTTGTCAATGCTTGCCTAACTGAAGTCCCCTAAAAAGAAAACAATTGGTTTGATATTTATTTTCTCAATGGTGTTAGGGTAACTTCCTTGATCTTTTGGGGACACTGATGGGGATGTATAGCTAGCAATGAAGCAATAGTTAGGTTTAAGGGTGATGTGGATCTCCAGGAGCTCCAAGTTGGGGTTGTGGGTAATTTGACATGAGGCAATGGTGTTTCTGACCAATACCTATACTCTTCTGCAGTCAACCAAGGGCCTTAAGGCATAGGTTCATAGGTTCATAGGTAGGTATTACGCTATCGGCCCTAGAGCCTATACAAGCCTAGCCATAACAATTCCCTGGCTATTTCTTCCCACACTATTTACTTCCCTGGACCTCAGTCTAGCAGGGCAACTGATGTGATCCCCGGGGTGAATTTCCTTTCTCCCAGCCAATCGTCAAGGTTCCTTTTGAAGAGGGCCAAAGAGGCACTCTGCTTGACATGTATGGGCAGTCTATTCCAGAGTCTGGGGAGTGTCTGGGTCAGCAACCTATCCCTCCAGCATGTTTTGTTTATTGTGATGACATGGTTTAGATCTCTGGAGCATGTAGCTCTGAGGGATTGGGATTTCTTTAAGTGTAGCATGTCCAACAGCTCTGGGTTTGACATGGCCTTGTATGTTAAGCAGAGATCGCCTCTGAGTAGATGATATGTGACAGAGTATAGCTGGTGTTTTTTAAGGCGGTCAGCTTAGGGCATCTGCTTTAGGCCTGTGATTCTTTTAGTGAGGTATTTCTGAGGCATTTCCAGTTGTTGCAGATGTCTTGAGAGGTACATACCAAATGGGGTGTTGTATTCTATAATGGGTCTAATGAGGGATGAGTACAGTGGGACAATGACCTCCTTTTTTCTGAATGAAAAGCCCTTAGTGATGAGGTGTACCACATAGAAGGATTTCCTGACTGTTGTGGCGATGTGGTTATCGAAGGTGTGACCACTGTCCACCTGTGTCCCTAAGTCTCTTATCACATTTTCGGTATTTAGTGTACTGCCACCTATGTGGTAATTCATGGGTACATGTTTTTCCCAAAGGAGATAACTATACATTTCTTGGCATTGAGCTTGAGCCCATGGTTCTGGCACCAAGTATCTGTTTCTGTAAGGCCCTTTTGTAGAGTATCCACATCATCTGGAGATTCAATAATGGCTCCCAGTTTGCAGTCATCTGCGAATTTTGTTAGCCAGAGTCCCTTAGTGTTGTCCTGTACTTCAGAGAAGTAGATGCTAAACAAGAGCAGTCCCAGGACTGAACCCTGAGGTACTCCACTTGTCACTTGTCTGGAGCTGGATTTGGAGTCGACTACTTTTACAGTGTGGGTTCTGTCAGTAAGCCAGTTGGCAACCCATCGAGTGATGTAGGGATTAATGCCCAGCTTAGTAAGTTTATCTATGATTCCAGAGTGGGGTATGGTGTGAAAGGCCTTGTCGAGGTCCAGATAGGCTGTGTGGACTGCCTTACCCTCGTCCACAGCTCTGGAGACTGATTTGAAGAAGTCAATCAGGTTCAGAAGTCAAGATCAGCCCTTCACGAACCCAAACTGGGTGGCGTCCAGTGTTTGAAGGTTGCCAATGTTTTTGTTTATAAGTTTCATGATAATATGTTCCATGGCCTTGCAGATCAGTCTCATCAGACTGATGGGGTGGTAGTTCCCAGGATCCAAGGTGGATTCCCCCTTGTGGAGTGAGATAACTGTAGCTGTGTGCCACTCAGTGGGCATGAAGCCTGAGGTGAGGCTATGGTTAAACATGACACTTAGGTGAGGTGTCAGTTCATTTTGTAGTTCATGTAGTACACAGCCCGGGATGTCATCGGGTCCCATGGATACTGTATTCTTAGCTTTGGAGAGTGCGTTTTTTACCTGTGTAGCTGTTATTACCAGAATTTGGCAATCTTCCGGTAATGAGTTGGGCCGTTTAGGGGGGTGAAAGGGTGGTGAAGTTGGCACTGAATCGATGTGCCAGGATATTGGCAATATCCTTGGGATCAGTATATTTAATGCCATTCTGTTGTAGCTCAGAGCAGATCTGAGCATTGACATTTAGATTCTTGACATAGTTATAGAATGCCTTGTGGTTGTCTTTGGATTCTTTTGCAATTTTATTTGCATAACTAGCTTTGGAGGATTTTATGAGGGATCTCAGCTTCTTACTGAGGCTGGTAAGGGAGTTTTTTACATCCTGGGATTTTCCTCTTTTCTTTAACAGTTTCTTCCTTTTGTTGTAAAGTTTGTTTATGGCAGGCGACCACCAGATTGGCTTCCTTTTTTTGGAGGAGAGCATCTTGGTTCTATTTGGGATGGCACGATTCATACATGAGTGGATGTGCTCGTACAGTGCCTTAGTGTAGGATTCAGCAGTCGAATTTTCAGTTCCCATCTGTATGGGTGTCATGAAGTTTGTCACTTCTGACTTGAGTAGCATGAAATTGGCTTTGGAGAAGTTTTTTATGGAGGTTTTCTTACTGGGGGGTGGGGGTGGGATGTGGATGTTATGGGTGATTAGTTTATGGTCAGACCTGACCAATGAGGGGGTGACCATAGGTGTGGAGCATCGATTTCCCACATTGGTAATGACCAGGTCTAGGATATTGGAGCCCCTGGTGGGACTATGGATTAGTTGATCCAGGGCGTTGGAATTTATGAATTGCAGGAACAGTTGGGCAAAGGTGTTGGTACACGAGTAGTTTTCCAAGTTAATGGCAGGGTAGTTGAAATCACCCAGTATAAGGGTGTTTGGTTGTATCTTAATATGTTCCAGTATGTTTAGAAAGGTGTAGTGAGAATTTTCGGGTATGGTGAGAGATCTGTAGCAAGCAACAATTTGGATTGCAGTCTTACCTAGTATTAGTTGCACCTGGAGAATTTCAGATGCATTATGTTGGGCATAGACATTAAGCCATGGTACAGAGGCAGTACACTGAAACCATGCCTCAGTAATTTCACAGATATGAATGTGCTTGAGCTGCAGGAGAACCTCAAGTTCTGATACCTTTCTGTTTAGATTCTTTGCATTCAGTGATTTGTCCAAATGTGGGTTTGAGTTTGCTACATGAGGAATGTCCAGTAGGGAGATTTTGCTTATAAAAGGCATTATAGGGTCAACAATAGCTTTTAGCTAGTATTCTGAAGCCCTGGTATGACAGGTGTAAGCCATCCCTGGTGAAACAGGAATTATTATCAACTGTCGCATTCTAGTATGACACAAGCTGGATCCCCTTAGAATGGTTTAACTACTTAGCCAACTGTTAAAGCCAATTACTAGTCTTAATATCTAGGCATCATTATTGGTGCAGGCAAGGTACTACTCAAGACCAGTGTTTTTCCTGCCTCTAAGACGTGCATTGTAAGTTCCATCATTTCTCTCTGCACGTCCGTCTGGGTGGAGTGCCTCATGTCATTCATTCCCACATAGGTCACTACATTGTCTCAGTCATGCTTGCCTGGTTTACATGACCTTAGAGTCTTTGTGACATCGTGGATCCTGGCACTAGACAAGCAGCTTTCAGTTACCTTGTTCTTGCCCAGTCTGGTGAGTGTGGAGTCTGTAGTACTAATTATAGAGTCACTTATGATTAAGACATTTCTCTATATTGCCATGGACGTAGTGGTCCTTATGGGCTTTGGCCTGCTTTCCTGGTGATTCGTGGGTGATCAATATATAGGAGTGGAGGAGGAGTAAGTGGTGTCTAATGTGCTGAAAAATGAGATATTCTAAAATGTGTTTTAGTAAGATTTGGCATTTTTTTCTTTATAACCTCACAATAAGTTATAGGCTTAGTAGTGTGTGGTGAGTAATGTGATATATTGTGGGTGTCTGATGCTTATTGATAGTGAGAGGTTTGCTAACATGTTTCTTAAATATTTATCAACTGGTAGAAGCAGTGAATAGCCAATTAGCATAAGGCAGTCACTACACTACCTTAAAGCACCTAATGCATTCAGACAGGCCACAGATGGTGTGACAGCCCAAGCACAGACTCTGGTGACTATAGACCTATAAGCCTCACTAGCTTCATATGTGAAGCTATGGAGTGTATTACCTCAGACCTCATTAATGTGGGCATTGAAAATCTCTTACCCTTGGACAATTATCATCAAAGGAATGTCCTGCTTCTTTAACCACATCAATTTCTTTAAAAAGTAACCAAAAAGTAGATGTGGTTATGCAGTACATGCACATATCTGGACCTGGCCAAGGCAATTGATACTATTCCCAGTGTAGGCATTACTGACAGCCTTGTAAATCTGAATATAAATCCTTATGTTGTGCAGTGGATAGTTAACTGGTTATGTGACAAAACCCATATAGTTATGGTAGCAAGTGTCTCTTGAGAAAGCAAATAAAATGCCACCAGTGGTGTACTACAGGGCCCAGTTTTGGACCCTCTCCTATTTGGCATGAATTTATTAGACTTTCAGGCCAGCACTCCTGGCCTATGGTTATCTAAGTTTATATATGACTGTAAATTTGGTGTTGTTATTTGATCTTCCCCTGAACCACAACTGCTCCAACATGGATTAGATCAAGCTAAGAACTGGTGCAAAGACAAGCTTCAAATTAAATGTGAAAAATGTAGCATAGTTCATTTTCATAAACAAAGCATTTTTACATACCATATAGGTGACACACCCTTCCAAACACTGTTATAGGGGACCTAGGCACTCTTGCTGGCAAATTCTTATTGTTTGACCTTCACGTCTCTATTATAGTTCAGAAAGCCTTTTACCTTGCTCATCTGACTTCTAAAGGCATCTCCACTGAAGCAAAGAAGTTTTACTTTCTCTTTACTTGTACATTGTTGGACACATTATTAAATATAATTCACCCTTTGGTAGGTATTTGTCTAAACATGTTACTCAACTTGATGGGCCTCAGAAATGAATAACTCAAAAGGTCAGTGGCTTCAAAAATCTTAGTTAATGGATAGACTAGTAACCTTTTATCTGTTTTCAGTGTCTTCTGGAGTCTTCCATGGAGACCTGTGCCTAGCCCTTCGATCCTTGAAATACCCATCCCTCTTTGACCTCCTATTTCTTCTCAAAACAAATGGTACCTCAAATTCCTGGTCAAAAGAACTAAACCATCAACAGATAACTAAGACACATTGGTTGATAGATTTATATCCCAGCTTATTCATCACCTCTGGAGCAAACTTTCACTACTTGTTAAAAGGAGTAGCACCCTTACCACCTTCAAGGAAAACCTAGATAGTTGGACGGGCTGCCTTACATTATCCCATAGTCTGTATTCTCTTGCTCTACCCGAGGCTGGACGGATCTTTTGAATGATTCTTTTGTTGCTGGGCTTGTAATGGTCAGTAGACTGATTGCCTTCTACTTACCTGTGAATCGATGAGAGCAGACTGTTAACTGTTTCGCCAGAGAGCGAAGGCCAAGGGGTTGGATGGAAACTACAGAAGACTCTGAAAATTTATAGATGATGTATTTAGAGTGACACTTGGAAGTTAGATTAGATGGGGGTTAATCAAGCAGTACTTAGTGAAAGGACAGAATTGGATTTACTAAGAATGATAAATAGTGATGATTCACCACTGCTGAAGAATCAGCTTGGAATTAGGGCTTCTGTTTTGTTCCTGGTGAGAGAAAGAGAACTGAGACATTATTTCCTAACTTTCCTTGAGACTACCACTGACTGGTAGTCTTGCCCAAACATTTTTGATTTTAAAAGTAGGATGGAAGAAAATGTATTTTTTCTATATATATTATCGTGTGCACCAAATGGTGAGAAGATATAAGAGAAAGGTTAAGTAGAGGACTTTCCTTGTTTTAAGTTCTAGTGCTCACTAGAATGAGCAGACAGCATGAGACTGGGAGGAGCTTCCAACGTCAAATGCACAGAAAGGACATTCAAGAGACACTGAGTTTAACGGCATAATATAAAAGGGAGATCGGTTGAGAAATACAGCCTCACAGCAGCAGTAGTCACATGTCAAAGGAATCTCCAAAACATTCAAACTTTTTTGTCTTAAATAATAAATGCTACTATTCAGTTCCTCCCACAGATCACCTAACCTTAATCTCTTAGCAGTCAGACCACAGAATAGAAAAGAGATATTTGCTAACTTACCCTAAATTATTTTTAAAACTCCAAGATAAAAACAATTTTAAAATAAAACAAACGTATTCAAACAAAAGTTGAACTAAAGCAAATTGCAATAAATAAGAGCAAAATAAAAGAAACAATGCAATATTCAAGCCTCAAAAGTAGAATTCCAAGCTAGTCTCACAACAGTACCAGCAGCAGTCACAGGTCTGTGACAACTCTGAAAGGTTATTTAAGGCCAAGACGAATTACTGAAAACTGCAGCACGAGCTGTGAAAAACAAATTTAACAATGTATTTCATACAAACAACACTCAAGAGCTGCTGTCTGCATTGCAAAAAAGGAGAGATATCGCATAGGTAAATACTAGGCTAGCTACTCTTGAAAGTCATGTTAAGCCTTGCTAATTTCTCTTGGTGAGAATCAAACCCTATGCTTGTGAGGTAAACACCTTAACCATTATGCCAGCCCCCAAGCAGGTGTGTGTGTGTGTGTGTGTGTGTGTGTGTATGTGTGTGTGTGTGTGTGTGTGTGTGTGTGTGTGTGTGTGTGTGTGTGTGTGTGTGTGTGTGTATATATATATATATATATATATATATATATATATATATATATATATATATATATCAGTTCATACCCAAGCTGGCAGATGCATAATTCAGAAACAGATAACAGTCAGCTCAGATGTCAGTGTACACAAAGAGATGGCAAAACTAGGGCAAAGGATGCTGAGCTTTATTCATGGTGACAGCAGGCTCAAATAAAAATCTGTTGCAAGATGTGACAAATAGCAGGACTGCATCTCATACATGAACAGAGTGCACACGTTAGTCCGCCTTCATTATAAGCTGACAGTAGGGTGTGTGTTGTGTATGCATGTGCTTTACATGAGGATAAGATATGGTCAGCACTAACACTGTGACAGGCTGCACTATGTGCT
>NC_056746.1:1575025611-1575125611 GCF_019279795.1 Protopterus annectens | reverse complement strand
GTGAACAGGCCTTCTGGGAGATCCAGCTGCACACAGCTGCACAGAGCATAGCTCAGCTTTCCTGCCTAGCCCTCTGAGCATGCCCTTACATAATGCAAAGAACCAGCCTCCTGTTTTCATTTGACTGTTATAGCCTGATCTTTAACACTTGGCTACCCAGGGTGCTACGTATTTCATTAAACTAGCAGTTAAATGACTGCAGACATTTAAAATGAAGGATTTTGTTTACTACTATTACTATGTGGGAAGGATAGGGTCTTTCTAGTTTACTTTTGCTAATGTATGCCTGGGTTGTGATTCTTCATAGTACATTATGTACCAGAGTTCCGGCTTATATTGTAATAACGTGCCCTTAAATGATTTCAGCTGAGCTCATAAAAGCTTTACCTTCAAAAGATTAAAAATATTTGCTCAACAGCTCATTAGAAGTGGTCCCAGCTGTGACAGAAAAAGCTTGAATTCAGAAATGAATGCAGGCCATAAGTGGGAGAAAGGCATACCTTCTATGAGTGTCTGTCTATTTGCAGGGGGTGAAAGCACTATATATTTTTTCATGTCTACAACCTTGGTGGTCAAAATCCGAGGTAGACTTTAGGATCTGATCTTTGGAAGTGAGTTTCTCTCTGGTGCAGGCAGATGATGTTTATTCAGTTAGGTGACTTGCAGAATAGACCCCTAGGCAGACATCAGATTGATAGATCAAGGAAAGTAGCTGAAAAAAATTCAGGGTATGCAGGATTGTTTTGAGGTTATTCTCAGCCTCATTATATCCTGAGAAAATATTCTTTCAATGAGGCCTCAAATATGAGCACATCTGTAGCTGAGTTTTCTCAAATCAGATGTCTAAATTATGCAAAAACTGGAAAAATAGTAATAAAACTCACATGTAATTATGACGTCACATTTACTTGAGACAGTGCAGTTAGTTTTTAGGAGAGTATAATGAGGCCAATAAAATATCTTACTAGTAGTATGAAGGGCAAGTGACTGAATAACAACATTTGGCTGAAATTGTTTTCTGCGTTATGTGATCACAGAAGTTAGGAGAGGTTAGGATTTACTTTTGTCCCAGATGCAGTGATATTGGAGCAGCTTATTTATTTATATTTATTTACTTATTTACATTTGTTGACCGGGAGTGTCTGACTGGACGTAAGTCCATTTTCAGCGGAGGCCCGGGGAGAAAAGCTCCACAGTTAAAATAAACAGACAGTAGTTACATTGGATTACATCGCGATTAACAATTTGATTAACATAGCAATTAATTACAAACATATTTACAGACGAAGAACATAGTACATCAGTAGACAACTAGAATCTTTATCTGTGAAGTACATAACAGACATTAACAAATGTTACATGAAGCAGCTTATACTTCATTTGGGGGGTATAGTGGGTATATCTTCCCATCTACCTCCCACATGTAAAGAAAACCATTAAAAACACACCAGCTATGTTTTTGTGGCTAACAGTTTTAGATCCTGGTACATGAGAGGGTTGCTACTTTTGTTTTTTATTCTTAGAATTTTTGGGACCCCATCCCAGGTGCACATCATGATTCCTTTCTGTACCACATTGCCTATCATTTATTCCTTTCCTGCCTTGGATGAGAGTCAGGCCTACAAGGTGTTAACATCATTATTTTGCAGGTCTTAGGGGATTTTCTTAACTTACTTACAGTCTCACCCTATTGGACTGGAAATGCGTTACATGGCCAACAAACTGAGTGGGATTTTTTCAAGGTTTTTTTCTCCCCCAGAGCTGACCATGATCTACTTCCTGTACCTCTCATTGTTTATCGAGTCAGTTGAACCACACTTCCTCCCCAGACTACCTTCAACCATGATTGGCTGTTGAGGATATCAAGGCATCCTGGGACAACATCACTCTGCTGCTGCTGCTGCTGCTGAGGGTATTTTTTCCCTTAAGGTCTAAGTCTTGCAACTGTGAATGCACATAATGTTCCAGGGGTTGGGGTGCAATGGATGCCATGGCATGTTATCCAAATCTCCTTGTGGCACTTGTACATTATCTTGCCCCTCTCTAGACAATACCCCCTTTTGTCCTCAGTCTTTAACAGGGATCAACTGCGGGGTGGCTGCCCAAGCACACAACCCTCTCTTATTCCCTCCTCCTGGGATGGAATGGACAAATGACATAAGCAGCTCAAATACACTCATCCTGCCCAGGTCCCCCAACATCTGAGCCACTGATAACATTCAGATTATATGGGTGGCAGTCAGGACTTTATCTGTCTGTGCCACAGAGCTGGTGACATCCTGGCTTGGCCTTACAAATTGTATCCTTCATAAGATACCACCTGCCCCACAGCTACCATTACATATTATAGCTCCTGGTGCCATTTTGCTGATCTCCATCTAGAACCTGTTCTAAATGGCTGGTAAAGTCATACTTTTTTGGAGTCTGTAGAACCTGGCTCTTAAGGATTGCAATGAAGACGGCCAAGTGATGGCTGCTAGGTAGCAAAAAGTACATAAAACAATACCCACCCTCATCCCTGCTACTTATATATTCTAACTTTAAGATCACACTACAGTGAGGAAAAGGGAAATTTTCCTGATTCCCACTGTAGTGTGATGCACTTCAAAACACCGACACTCCAAACTGTGAACACAGTCTCCGTACTGACGCTTCAAAATCAACATGAATTGTGTTCTTAGTTTTGCCTGTGTTTATCCTTCTCACTGTCAAGGTAAGGCAGTTCAGCATTTTGATAGTAAACCGTTATTATCAATAATGTAATATTCTAGTCAAAATACTAGTAAATCAGTATGACATTAATGTTTCAACAGTTTTAATAGTATAACAAAACTTGTTCAGTACTCCTGCCCTTCAAAGGTACT
Source organism: Protopterus annectens (assembly GCF_019279795.1). NCBI lineage: Eukaryota > Metazoa > Chordata > Ceratodontiformes > Protopteridae > Protopterus > Protopterus annectens. The sequence goes on along the minus strand of NC_056746.1, from coordinate 1,575,122,747 downwards.
TGTCAGGACTTCAAACTGATGTCAACACATTTTTTTCTCTCTGTCTCTATCTCTTTCTTTCAGTTAGCTAAACTGCAGCCTGTATTGTGTTTCATCTGCATGCAACAACCAGATATTCTAACCTAATATCTTATTCTTTTTATCATAATATATCAATTTCTTGTGAACTTTACATTATTGCAAATTCACATTTTCTGTTAACCAAAACATCTGTCTCACAAAGATTGCTTCATTAGACAGATTAACAGATTGCAAATTAGAACTTGTTTTCCTTCTTTGGATTTAACTAATTGCCTACTCACCTCTTGTATTATGATTTATTTTCTCATTAAGTGTCAGCGCAGTCTGTTCAGCTATTAACTTCTCTGCTTAATGAATACTGACTCTAATATAATATGCAGGGAGACCTTTTAGTTTTATGGCATGTCAAAACCCGGTCTTCTAAAGCTTCAGTCCCTTTCTCTCTCTCTCACACACACACACACACACACACACACACACACACACACACACACACACACACACTGTCTGTCTGTGAGGTTTATTTACATACTAAGCATCTGGGGTGAAAATGTCTTACCCACATTAGCATTTTTCAAGTGTCTTTTTTAGTCAAACAAAAAATAAATGATGTACTTACCTTTCTAGGCACAAGGGGATATTTAAGCACTGTATCTAACATCAGTAACTTTAATAAATCAGGACAAAGGCCTGCTGTTCATAGGTTGGTACTAGGCTATTGGCCCTAAGGTCAATACAAGCCTAGCCATAACAATTCCCTGGCTATTTCTTCCCACACTATTTACTTCCCTAGACCCCTGTCTAACAGGGCGACTGATGTGATCCCCAGGGTGAATTTCCTTTCTCCCATCCAATCATCAAGGTTCCTTTTGAAGAGGGCCAAAGAGGTGCTCTGCTTGACATGTATGAGCAGTCTCTTCCAGAGTCTGGAGAGTCTCTGGGTCAGGAACCTATCCCTCTAGCATGTTTTGTTTATTGTGATGGCAAGATTTAGATCGCTGGATCATGTGGCTCTGAGGGATTGGGATTTCTTTAAGTGAAGCATGTCCAACAGCTCTGGGTTTGACATGGCCTTGTATGTTAAGCAGAGATCGCCTCAGAGTAGACAATATGCGACAGAGTATAGCTGGAATTTTTTAAAGCGGTCAGCATAGGGCATCTGCTTAAGGCCTGTGATTCTTTTAGTGAGGTATTTCTGCGGCCTTTCCAGTTGTTGCAGATGTCTTGAGAGGTACATACCAAATGGGGCGTTGTATTCTATAATGGGTCTAATGAGGGATGAGTACAGTGGGGCAATGACCTCCTTTTTTCTGGATGAAAAGCCCTTAGTGATGAGGTGTGCCACATAAAAGGATTTCCTGACTGTTGTGGCGATATGGTTATTGAAGGTGAGACCACTGTCCACCTGTGTCCCTAAGTCTCTTATCACACATTCGGTGTTTAGTGTACTGCCACCTATGTGGTAATTCACGGGTACATGTTTTTTCCCAAAGGGGATAACTATACATTTCTTGGCACTGAGCTTGAGCCCATGGCTCTGGCACCAAGCATTTGTTTCTGTAAGGCCATTTTGTAGAGTATCCACATAATTTGGGGATTCAATAATGGCTTCCAGTTTGCAGTCATCTGCAAACTTTGTTAGCCAGAGTCCCTTAGTGTTGGCCTGCACTTCAGAGAAGTAGATGCCAAACAAGAGCGAACCCAGGACTGAACCCTGAGGTACTCCACTTGTCACTTGTCTGAAGCTGGATTTGGAGTCAGCTACTTTTACAGTCTGGGTTCTGTCAGTAAGCCAGTTGGCAACCCATCGAGTGACGTAGGGATTAATGCCCAGCTTTTGTTCTTTTTCTTTTTTTCTTTTAAATTCAGGAACTCTGTGAACCATATCCTGTTATCTGAATTGCAATCCAGAGATCTGGCTACTCCTTCAAGTGCTTTTTCAAGTGCTTTAGAACTCAGTCCCCCAAACAAAGAATGAAATTCAGCATTTAACATCTTTTTGAAGTCATCCCTCGACATGCTAAATTTGCCTGATGCGTACTCATCATATTTAAGGATGCAGCACTCCATTGCCTTTTCCAGTTCTGAAGGAGCTGGCATTTTGCTTAGCTCAGAAAACACTCGGCTTTAGTAATGAAAAAGTGCAGTGCAGCGCTTTCTTCACAAGATTGAAACCTGAATGATTTAAAGCCAGGAATCCTTCTGGGGTGTGGTAGATGCCTTTAAAAAAAAACAACCACTTCTACCCTGTAAAACATACAGATATAAATTACTCTAGCTGACACACTACTGTGGTCTTTCAGAGAGGAAAATAAGAGTTTTCGAGAATGTGATAGGCCAGTCTTTCAACCACTGCCACTCCTCCCAAAAGCTTGAGTTATTGTAAAACACATTTGTCCAATAAAAGGTATTTTATTATGTCTGTGTTCCAGTGTCTGTGCTGGCATAGTATGCAATTTAAAGTGTCACTTGATATCATATTGATTCTACTGGCAGGTGAGGGAACTATTTGCATACATTATTACAGCTTTACTTTTTATTTTATCATACAGATTAAGACCTTTTATATAAAGTCAGTTGTGACCTTTCAAGTCTGATTTCCCACTCATGAATCAGTCAATAAAAATGCAATAAAAAGGAAATACATTTACCAGATCCATTAACACAGAAAACACAGCCGTGACTACAAATCAGGTAAATTCATTTGATTAGTGGATCAGTTACTTATGGGAGCTGGCAGTGGGGAAGAGAGGATTTATATGGCTAAGCCATCTTGCCTGTCTTTGGTAGGATAGTACAGCACTCTCTGCACAATACATTCCATGGTGGAGACAAAGAATCCTGTGGAAATGTTACATGCAAGGTGAGGAGAAAGGATTATTTGATTATGTACACGCACAAATGATTGTATATATGCTGTGATGATGTATTGCACTCCATCCTGGTGGACCCTTTGGGCATTCTAAGGTGATGTTAGGATTTAAATAAAAAAAAAAATGGCTCCTAGATTAGTAATGATGACTCTCACTCCCAGTGAGCTTGACTCTGTCCCCAGGTGAATGAATGAATGAGTGGAAGGACCTTCAGTATAGAGGGAAATTCCAGGATGACAAGGGTTGATGGTCAACAGAGGAGTGCCCACCCAAAAATCAGGTAGATTTCAAATCGTTGATAGTTTTAATGACCAACTGTACTAGTATTTTCAAAGAAGTTTGCAGTGCAGTAATGGACATGCATTTGTTAATGCAGCAGGATTAACATACCATTTAAAATATTTATTTATTTATTTATTTTACATTTGTTAACCGGGAAAGTCCGACCGGACACAGGTTCATTTTCAGTGGATGCCCGGGGAGAAAAGCTCCACATGAAATTGTGTATAAGTAAACGATAAGAAATACAATAGAATACATATGCGCACACATGAGGAAATACTTGAGTAAATGTTTAACAAGTTTTAGTGTCTACAGTACAATATACATGATAATGTTTAAAAAATAAACAGATATATAATGATCAGGGTTTTTTTTTTGGAATGGTGTTTGTTCTATAGAGTATATAGCAGAACATATCAGTGGATTAACAAGTATATCAGAGGAAACAGCATGATCCCTGAAAATATAAACCAAGCTTATGAGAGATAATACAGTATGCAGTTTCTTTGTTTTCCCTGGTTTGCCATTTATTTCACTGAGTCCTAGTTGATACTTTCCACCAGAGCTTTTTGTATTGTAATGCAGTGCTATGCTTTGAACCGGAAGTTCTCACTCTATGCTAACTTGGACCTCCTTTTCAAACTTTCTGTTACCTGTTACCCCCATCTTTGACTGATACAACCTTTCTGTATGTCGTTATTAAAGAGCTTTCTCTTAAACACTATACATTGCTCTGGTCTATGCATTGTTACTGATATTGTCCTTCTCATGGCATCCTTGTTTGAATAATCCTTGTGAAGTCCAGCTCTTCAGTCTTGTCTGTTCCTCCAGCCTCTCTAGATTACTAATTAACTTCTTTTAAAGGAAACTTACTAAAAGCCTTGTTAAGCCCAGGTAGGGCTCACCTACCTGTACGTGTACTCCTCTGTCAAATTCAGCTGTAATCCAGTCACAAAAATGGATCAGCTTTGACTGACACCTTTTTCTAGTCATAAACACACACACACACACACACACACACACACACACACACACACACACACACACACACACACGCACGCACACACAAAACATGCCATATAAATTGTTCACCATTAATACTCCTCCAACACACAATGAATACATATGTATGTCTGTCTGCATTTATTTATTTATTTATTATATTTATGTATGTATGTATTTATTTATACTTTGTTAACCAGGTAAGTAAACTGGTCCAGGGACCCTTTTCTGCCTAAAATTGGACCATAACGGAAAAGACAATAACAAATAAGGAATTCAAAAAAAAAAAAAACAGCGGGCTGGATTCAATAAAGCCTACACCATTAAGACCATTTTAGCTTCAGTAAGTGGTGCTATATGGCATGTAGAGGCACGGAAACATGATTAAAACAGGGGTATGCTAATTACAACATAATCAGCTGAACTGTATGCTGATCATCCAATCCAAGATGGAGGAGCTATTCAAAAAGCTATAAAGTGATAGTGTAAACTCGGTGCTGGTTTTCTCTGTGAATTCCAAATCCTATTGGAATACAGCCATGGAAAGGAGTCTACACAGAAAGAATGTTAGCGGCTGCTGTTGTTTTACTTCATGTGTATGTGCAACAGGCTGAAGTCTATGCTGCTGCTGCTGCTAACAGATCACGGCTAAGAAGGAGAAGGGTTTTTACACCCTGTTTAACTTATCACAGTCTGCAAGGAGTGCAAATTGTAGAGTGCTACAGGGTGGAAAGAGACACACTACACGAACTCTGCAACCTCTGTCATCCTCAACTCAAACCAAGGACAAACCAAGGGGGACTAATACCGGTGGAGACAAAGGTATGCATAGCACTAAGAATTTTAGCTACAGAAACCTTTCAGAGACCAACAGGGGACATGCTGGCGGTGTCACAGGCATCGGCATCCAGGATCCTCCATCAATTCCTGAATCCTATGCTCCGCAACATTTTAGTGTCCACATATATTTACACTGCATACCTGAGGACAGGGCCACAAATATGCAGGAGTTCTACCCTGTAGCATACTACCCTGAATTACTGGGTAACATAGACTGTACACATATAGAAATTAAAACATCACCTGGGGAACAGGGAAGGATGTACAAAAATTGAAAGGGCTTCTACTCCATTAACTGTCAAGGCGTGTGTACTGCTAAGAGAATCATCTTGAGTGTTTGTGCTGGCAACCAAGGCAGTTACCATGACTCACATATCTGGCGCAACTCCCAACTGTATGAGCTGTTTACTAGGGGTGATATCCAACATGATCATTTACTGGGGAGGTGCAGGTTATGCACTGGAACCATGGCTGATGGCACACAACAGAAATGCACACACATCAACTGAAGAATGCTATAATGAGGCACATGCTCAAACAAGAAATATCATGTTTTGAATACTGATGTCATGGTTCCGGTTCCTAGATACATCTGGAGGAGGCCTGCAGTACAATCCACATTCATGTACTGAAATCTTCACTGTTTGTGACATGCTTCACAATATCATCCTAAGAAAACAGCTTCAGCAGGATCAACAAGTGGAAGGGGCACACATTACACCACCACTGACAAGGTCACCAAAGTCACATGCAGGTGAGGAGTAAGAGGGGAAACCAGCAGCTGCTATGGGTTTAGGCAGACATAGGTGTACTCAATATACCCTTGCATTGGCTAAGAGGCAATGCATAGCACACTCTCTCACCACCTAAAGTGGTAAAACTTTCATCCTACGCACATAGATGCAGTAATATTCATGCCAGGCAATGCTCACAACCTTTACCTACCCATGTAATGGCTGTGTACTCCTAGCATAAGACAGAGTCAATCCTGAACTAAAACTGTAGTGACTGCCCAGATTTACAAGGTAAGTGTTGAACTTGGAATCTTAAAAAAATGTGTAATAATACAAATGAATGGCATATCCTTGCATACTGTTACTTTGTAATGTAAGTAAGTAAAATGTGGTTGATTTTTACAGCAATGACTTCAACATGTGTTAGCAGTGACTTATGTGAATACATGTGTCCTCTATCAAGTAATAGGCCTCAGGTATCAAAGATACACACATGCATACTCCTCAAAAGTACTGGTTGTCACAGAATGTCCTCAATTTGGCCTCATACATTTGTGCTGGCAAAGCATTAAAGAGAAAAGTTAGAAATTTATGACACACATTTTACTTTCAGACTTCTTATCCCTCAAAAAAGGGGTTCTAATATCACTGTAGTCAACTGGTGTGTGTGTGTGTGTGTGTGTGTGTGTGTGTGTGTGTGTGTGTGTGTGTGTGTGTGTGTGTGTGTGTGTGTGTACGTTTGTGCACTTGCTTGACATTAGAGACAGCATTTTACACCAGCATGACGGACACTGCTATTACCATCTTCCTCTCACCCGACTCTGCTGATGTCATCAGCTATAGCTGGCTCTCAAGCATGTTCTGTTAATGTCACAGGCTAGGTTAAGATCACTAGAGTGAGTGACTCTTGTGCCATTAGATTTGTTTGTTGTTCAGCATTTCCATCAGGACAGGGTCAGAGACTGGCCTGTAGGCCAGGCACAAGTCACCTCATCCTACACAATACAGAGTACAGTGACAAGGCTTTCCGTCTATCCACATATGTCATGGCATGGTTTGTAGGCTCTGTCTTTTCTTGTTGAGAAACCTCTGTGGTCTCTCCAGCTGCTGGAGGTGTTTAGTGTGGTGCACATTAAAGGGAGCATTGTACTCTATTAGTGTTTTGATGAGGGTTGAATACAGTGGTGTTATAACATCCTCAGACCTGAATACGATGGCCTGATGTATGAAGTGCATGACGTAGAAGGCTTTCCTTACAACTGTGGAAACTTGGTGGATGAAGTTCAGATTGCTACCTACCTGTGTTCCTAGGTCTTGCACTACTGGGTTTGGGCTCAGGGGAGTTGTTGTCAGTACTGTAATTAGCAGGGAATTCTACTTTGCAAAAGGCAAAATTGCAAAAGGCAAAAATAATGGCACTTTTTGCATTTATTTTTAGGCTGTGTGGCTTTGGCACCCATCATTTGTCTGTGTTAGCCCCTCTTGTAACATGTTTATATCATTGGTGGACTCAATAATTGCACCCAATTTGCAATCATCAACAAACATGGTAAGCCAAAGGCTGTGTACTTTAGCCTGGACTTACGAGAAATAGATTCTAAAGAATAAAAGGCCCAGCTCAGACTCTTGTGGTACACCACTGATAATGGCTCTACTGGTAGAGGTTGAGTCATCAACTTTAACAGTATGTGTTCTGTTAGTGAGCCAGTTGGCTAACCATCTAGTGATGTAAGGGTTAATCCCCAGCTGGAAGAGTTTCTTAGTGATACTTGAGTGGGGGATTGTGTCAAAACCCTTGGCCAGATCAAGATAGGTGGTATACACTGTCTTACCTTCAGCCAGGGCTTTGATGACTTTCTCAAAGAAGCCTACTAGGGTTAATAAGCATGATCTATCCTTAGCCAAGCCAAATTGGGTTGGGTCTAGAGTTTGAAGGTCACCTATGTCCTTGTGTTGATAAGGACCATGATGGATGATTCTTTCCATGGCTGTGCAGATGAGACTGGTTAGACTTATAGGTCTATAGTACCCAGGGTTGGTTGATGACCACCCTTTGTGCAACGGGATTATTGATTCTGTTTTCCACTCCTCTGGAACAAATCCAGTTCTCATGCTATTGTTAAAAAGGGTGCTAATTTGGTCTACTGGGTCTTGTTTTAAATTGGTTAGTAAACAACCTGGGATGTCATCTGGTACCACTGCTGTTTTTAACCTTGGAGAGCACAGATATGACCTGATGTCTTGAGATACTAGGCAGGGTACTGGTGTCAGGTGTGCTTTGGGGTATGGCCAGTGGGGCTAGGGGCTTGACGTTTGCAGCAAATCTGTCAGTTAGCAGGTTAGTCATTTCCTCCAGTGCAGCTTCATATTTAGACTCCTAGCATTAAGCAGCAGAACTTTGTGCTTGCCTCCAGTGGATGTTGTTATGTCGGAACTCTTGTTGCTTTCACATTGCCTAATGAAGGCATTATGGAGAAGGCAAGCACCTTTGTCAGTATCCAACATACGACAGGACACAGGTTCAGACCATCTCTGGCAAAACAGCATGGCTTGTTGACCATGTAAGCCCAGTCTGAGAGATACTGGATCCACCTGGATTAACACCAAAGGCTGTTGAAGGCCATCGGTTTTGTTTATATTGTGGCATCATCCTGGGTGAAGGTGCTTAGGGCTCGGATCATACCTGCCTGGGACACATAATCTGACAGTTCAGTCATGTGTCTCTTCATATAGTCCAGAGAGGTACATTATGAAAACAAATGTACAACCCAATAATAATGTAGACATCACACCCCTATGAGCAGACCGAGTGGTATGTGACCTGTGTACTGAGGTAGAAGGTATGCGGAACATCCACCAACATGCGCCCAGAGTGGTGATGACTCTCTTGTATGTAACACGCACATCAAAGGCCACAATTCTTCCATAGTTCACAACTTTCATCACACCAATAACAGTACAATGCATCCTTTTTCAAGTACCTCCCTACACATCTTTCAGGGATTCGTAACTCAAGTGTACTGCCTTTGCAACATTGAGCTCCCACACATCTTATTGGCCATACCTAGATATTCTTCTTGTTGCATAAACATAACTATTTGATAGTGTGGAACCCACATCAAGATGTTATACCAGATGCATGTGTGATACCTGTTCTGGTGATGCACACAATACATACAAAGCTGTTTGACAGCATTGATGGCATGGGTTACATTTCTGACAGAGTGGATTGTGCCTTATATGTGCCATGCACACCTGTCAACTAGCCTGGATTGATCATAATGTCACATACAGGTATAGCAGTGTCCCTGCTAACACCTCCAGTAGATGTTACAGTATCAGGACAGTGTGATTGATTGCCCCCATAGACTGCTGGCATCTCATAATAGTTGTACAACTGTGTTCATGCAGAACCATCTATGATCACTCACAATCACATATGTTATATTACTGGTGGCATTATTCTGATATTGTCCATGATTGTGCATGCTTCAGTTTACCATTGTCCATCAGCCTAACTATGTGTCCCACTTGGTGGAAACCTCTGCTGACATTACATTCATATTCAGACAACTCATTTTGCACAGCTTCACAATATGCACCTAACCCCTATTGTATGTACCAATTCCTGATACATGTCCTCTCCATTGTTCATGTCAAGATGCTTATATCACAAAGACATCCTTCTACATTATGTCACCTTGTGTGACAATCACATAATATGCCTTTTTCACTGTGCAGTTTGTATTGTATCATGTCGATATGTGATTGGTGTTCCTGCTACAACTGTCTTCATTGACATGCCCTCATCTGCTGTACATTAAGATGTTTCACCTGTCCTCTTTCCCTGTGTTCATTCCTACAATTCATGCGTGTATGTCCCTATTCAATACACACACTTCCCCTGACTGTTTATTTTAAATGGCAGTCTATGTACTGTTAAAGATCATTTACACAACTTTTGTTCAATATGCCTGAAATAAGATTCCACCATACTGTGTTTGGACTATATGAATTGCTATATTATTAGCTCTGGTAATCATTGTGGCATTCTGTGCAATCACATAGACCTAGTTTACCCGTAGGTAAAAAGGACTACATGTCTGCTGTTATCCGTGCTGCCTTACATGGTTTCCTGGCTAACAACGCTATTGCTAGCCACGAAACTGGCTTGTTTATGTTTAAATGTGGTGCGCAGCACGGATATGTAAATAGTGGTACTGTTCACCACATAGACACATAAACTCCATGTAGGTTTTGCGTGAAGCCTACATGGAGTTTATTGAATCCCCAGGAATTTTCCATTAAGTTATTTGACAAAGATGCACATGCAAAACTTTGCTAAAGAGTAAGAGTGAGTAAGTAAAGAATTAAACAACATTTACAAGAACGCATGCATTATTAATGCTTTAATATAAATTGTAGATGGTTTAAACTTCATTATAAATACTGAATTGCATGTAAGGATATTACACAACTCACAGTGCTGTATGATGTTACGACAGTGCAATTGAATAGGAATCAGCCTGTGAATGTTGCATGGCTGTAAAAAAAAGGGGGGGGGGGTAATTATAAATGCATCCCTGTAATTGTTGGAAAGGAACCACCAGTACTGGTGAACCTAAGAATTAATATACCATTGTGTTTTTTTGAAAGTCATTATTTGGTCTATAGTCCTAATGCTCCCCGAGAGATTGCTTCAAACAACTGCAGCTATTTTGGAGAATTTTTTTTCACACAGCCAAATACCATCATTATTTCTAAAAGTAAAGGACTGATTTCTAAACTACAGCCTGCTGAGGAGTGAAAGACAGTTACCATCATTTAATATTTTGTAGATGAGTGAGGAGTGAAGGACAGTTGCCATAATTTAATATTTTGTAGATGAGTGAGGAGTGAAGGACGGTTGCCATCATTTAATATTTTGTAGATGAGTGAGGAGTGAAGGACAGTTGCCATCATTTAGTATTTTGTAGATGAGTGTGTTGAGTAATAAAGTAGCTCTTACTGTTACAGGTAGCCAGTTGTTTGAGCTGAGAGTTTTGCAGTGACTATTGTGCTTGTTAGGTGTAGAAATCAAAATATTTTATTCTCAGCTGACTAAGTGCAGTACTGTGTGTAGAAAGAAGTCCAGTGAAAGGGAGTAAAAGTAGTCCAGTCTTGGGAAAAGTACATTTATGGCAATGACTTGCCTAGACTCAGTCTTCAGCAAGTTAGCTATTTTGTTTCAACCTTTATAAGCTGAGTTAATACCTCATTGACCAGGGCTTCTCTGTGTTGTATTAGTTTAAAAACAGAAGGAAAAAAGCTTGGCTTCTTAGCACATAGGGTTGGAGCCCTGACTGTCATCTAGGTGACCAGAGGGTTCAGTTATCACCTCTTACACTGGAGGGGGCAGGCAGGGAGGCAGTGGAATGAAGTGGTATGTCTTACTCACCTTATTTTAGGGGGGGGAGGGCTGAAGGCCCTTAAAGGTCACATGAGGAAGTGTGTTTTTCCTGATATAGACAAGAATAAACACTTCCCATGCTTCATGGTTGGAGGGTGTTTTTTTTTTTGCTGGAAACACACATTGTGGAAGTGAAGGACAACTGTCACAGACAGCCCATTGCACAGCCCCCAGCCCCCTTCCACTGCTTAGCCAATCACTCATGGGGAGGAAAGGCCATTAAAGGAATAAACCTTCAGCCACCCCAATGGCTGTTTCAGTGATGGCCTGTCCCAGTTAATGGGGAATGAATGGGCAGATTGGCCGGGAGGAGGCTGATGATAAACAGTCAATAACAGCAAAAAGTGACAAAAAAAAAGAAACATGACAGATCTGCCAAGATAGTATATGGGGATGTAAAAGGAGATTGCAAAAAAATAACACACTGACAATAACAAACATGCTTATTTAGTAGTCCAATAATTGACAAAAGAATTATATATTTGCATTTAAGCTTAGTGGTTCCTTAGATAGAATACAAGGAACAAGTTGTCTTATGTTCTGGAAATAACATGGGACTCAAAACAAATGTCAAGTATGAAACACAGGAAATACATTTGTTAACTCAAGAGCTGCATATTACATTTATATACTGAAATATGCAAGGCTATGTTATAGTGCAGATAAATCATGGGTTTTTCACACAGCATGTCTTATCACTGCAAGTGTTACTAGACCTTCAGTCCGTTTCATTTAGATTTCACTGAAAAATAAGCCCATTTAGATACATTCCCTACAGACACAGGTAGTGAAAACCTAGTTATAGCTAGAAAGGGCACAGAAATTTAAAGGAGAGGAAGCTGCTAAAAGTTAGGATTCAGAAGAGTGGCTCAAACCTGGCTAGTCATGCAAAGTTTTTTAAAAGGGGTTAAAGAATAAAACAAAGAGAAAGGAATACATTATTATGAGACAGATCAGGTGTTTATCAATGAGCCCAGCAATACATAATATTGTATATATAATAGATGATACACAGAAGATTGACAGGTGTGCTAGATCACATAATTCTTGGGGCTATTTCCTTTCCTTGAAATTGTGCAAGCCTTGAGTTAGAATATATAACTAGCAGGGTTTGTAGGGTGCAGGGAGCTTGCCCCCTACAGCAATGATGCATTTAATTTATTTTTTTACTTTTAGTTTTGTATGCAGGAAGGCTGTTGCTCAATATGTGCATACTAGGGTCTATATTAGAACATCGAAGTTTCAGAACTTCGAATGTCCTAATATCGACCCCTATTCAGCGAAAGCTGAAAATATCGAACATACAGAACAACACATTTTTTTAGGGAAAAAATTTGCTGTTCCAAAACACATACACACAACACAAGCACACCAAACAAACAGCAATCCACATACATACACCTAAAATCTTACACCTAACCCTACACTAAACTATACACACACCACTAACTATCCACTTACCTTAACCCAAACCATAACCCTAAGGTCCGTCACTATTGCACACTCACCTCACCCGCGCCCTAACCCTAACTCACCTACCCCACCCTAACCCTCACATCCACACAATCGCACACTTACCTGACCCGTGCCCTAACCCTAACTCGCCTAAACTGCCCTAACCCTCACGTCGACACAATCGCACACATACCTAACCCGCACCCTAACCCTAACTCACCTAACCCGCCCTAACCCTCACGTCCACGCAATCGCACACATACCTAACCCGCACCCTAACCCTAACTAACCTAACCCGCACTCAATCCCACACTTACCTGAACCCGACCCGTAACTTTCCACCACAGCGCTGAAAATACCGAAGCAAGAGAAGCAGACAACCAAATTCTTTCCCTAGGAAAAAATGTGGTTTTCTTTTGCTACGATATTTTCAGATTTCGCTGAATAGGGGTCGATATTAGAACAGTCGAAGTTTTGAAACTTCGATGTTCTAATATAGACCCGCATACTAGCATGTCGACATTTACAGTGTTGACATTTTCTGGTCGATGTTGTGAGCATCAACAAAGTCAGTATACCCATGCGCACACATGCGTGGGCATGCGCGTGCGCACACACACACACACACACACACACACACACACACACACACACACACACACACACACACACACACATGCACACACACTCACACACACACACACACACACACACACACACACACACACACATACAGACGCACACACATATACACAAACACACACACACACAGACATACAGACACACACACGCACACACATACAGACAAACACACACACACACATATAAATATATATATATATATATATATATATATATATATATATATATATATATATATATATATATATATATATGTACACACATATATATATATATATATATATATATATATATATATATATATATATACATGTTCACACTCATACACACATACATGGATTTACCCCTAGCGGTCTGATAGTAAAGCAACCACAGCATTTTGGTCAACAGCCCATTACATTAACAAATGTTAACAGAATACAGGGAGATCTAATAGTGGTGATTAGGAAGGTTTTCCTTTTTCTCACTCCAGTGTAGATCAGTAGTTAGTATGTACAGAGCTGTGTGGAGCTGGGGTTGAAGAGATGGGTATGGACTTTACTGCTAGTTTTTACATGTTTTCTATGGTAAGGGTTTTGATATTCTGTAGTATCTATCATATAATCCCTCATACAGACGTGTATATGCATGTGTGTATACATGCACACACACACACACACATATATATATATATATATATATATATATTATATATATATATATATATATATATATATATATATATATATATATATATATGTATATAATGTGTGTGTGTATGTGTGTATAGAAATATGTATTGTAAGAAAGTATGGTTCTTCTCATATAATAATGATTTTAATAGTTCTAAATATAACAGTTGCTTTAAGAAGGTATACATTAGAGAAGATTCCTGCAGGGCTCAATTAATAAAACCTGTTGTGCAATTAAACATTGTATAAAGGAAAGGGTTATACCCTACAAACTAGAGAAGCTGACCTGAAACATTGGATGTGGCTGGTATCCTACCATAAGGAAGAATCGCTGTGGGCTATTCTGAGAAGACATGGTCATCTTTCTGTAAAGGAATCCAGATGGGAGAGACTCTATGGAAGAGGATTTGTATGCTATGGACTTTGGTTTATGCATCTTGCTAATGCAGAAAGGAATTGATGGACTCTTTTGGAAGTAACTGCTGCCCTGTTTGTGGACATTTGAGAAAAATAACTTGTTTTTTTTTCTTCTTATGTACAGAATGTCAGTTTGGTGTATTTGTTTATAAAAAAAGTGTTTTTCGGCATTTTTCCTGTGAATACAGTTCAGGAAATCCGATCCTCAGTGCATTTGCTTTCATCCACTTATAGTGAAAACAACTCATACGCTTACATGGTGCCTGATGTGAGAATTTAACTTTTGGACAGAATCATAGCAACATTGTTTTCTGCATGTTGACTATATTTTTACTCAAGTATGTGCAAAAGATATATGGATTTACAGTTATTTTTAACTGACAAGCTAGCTTGGTTTAAATAAAAATATCAATAGATGTAGGAATGAAACTGGATTTTGCTCTTGTCTTGTTGTTTTATCATTTACCCAGGAGATGTTGCCTTTTTTTTTAATTTTTATTAAATCTATTGAACTGAAAAATTCACATCAAAATATGATAGTGAAGGCAAGCAAAATATGGATTGGGCCTTCTTATGAGGGACATAACTACTGTGCTAGAATTCCTCAGAAATTTGAAAAAGAACATTAGCTTCAGTGAGTGAGTGATGGTACAGCTATTTTTTTATTTAAATGAGAGTTCAAACTGAGTCGGGAAGCAGAGCAGGCATATGAATGGGTGTTGAGTTTTTGCATGATTGCTGTTTATAAAAGGCAGAAGTCTTGGAACCTCTTTATGGAGGGTCTGGTTGGTTCATGCTTATTGTTTCATTGAATGTAGTAGTATATTCTGGGATTGGGTAATTTATTACTTTACATTTTATTCATGCTTTGCATACAGCTGAATGCAACAATGTCTGCTAGAATTAAACAATTTATTTTTGTGTGCCTTCTGAAGTATTCTCTGAAATTTTCCTCTTATGGTTGGCCTGTTTCTGCACACAGATGTGCTGCAGAAATCATTCAGTTGTCATTCATAGATTATAGGTAATTGCTAGGTGCCCATTTAGAGGACAGCTATATAACCCACTAATACTGCAATAAATTAGCTGCCCCAATCATCAAGAGCTATATCACATACACCAGGGGTAACTGTGATTTCTCATTGACTTACCGAGTGAGGATTTAAAGGCAGCTTCTTTCATTCTCCATTACCTGCTTTACCTTGTTCAGTACTATGGAGGAGCCACAGCCTATTCCAGAACTCCATGGATGTAATGCAGACAGAACTACACCTGGATGGGATGATAACCCATTGCAGGATACAGGTTCACATGCATGTTCACACACACACACACACACACACACACTCTCACACACACACACACACACACACACACACACACACACACACACACACACACACACACACACACACATATGACACCCTCTAAAGCAGACAGAGCAGTTTAAAGGACTGCAAATTAATCTAATGGCATGTCTTTTAGATGTGTGACCAAAACAGACAGTTTGTTAAAACCCCATGTAGACACAGTGAGGAAAGCCAGGCACAGCAAAAGGCACCCCAGACTGGAACCAAACCACAGAACAGAGAGCTGTGAGACAGTAATGGTAAAGCTGCATCACTGTGCCACTCTATTGCAGAAATGTGATGTTTCGTTTAGTAAGGCTGTGGTTTATCTGCTGTAAAGGTCATTCCTAGACTGCAGGAAATGTTCCATGGTTTGAGATCTAGTGACCTCAGAGTTATTGCAATAAGCAGGAGGTGCAGGGACATAGCCCACTGCCTGGAGGAGGTGGACAGGAATTTGCCTACATGCAATAGACTGGTTTATGTATTTTAAATATGCATTTTCATTGTGTGTGTGTTCTGTGTGGTGTATGTGCATGATTGTTTGTTTTCGGTCTCTTATGCCGAGAGCAATTTCATCAATTTCATCAAGCTGGACAGCTTCATGAAATTGCCTATGCAAAGTGATACAACCCAGAGTGTTTTTGGGGGCTGCAGCCCTGCTCCTCCAGTTTACGGGTTTCGTCCTCACGCCTTCATATATAAGTACACCAATTCTAGAATCACACCGCTTTGGGCAAACAAACCAATTTTAATGACTTGTCCTTTTTGACAAAATGGCTCTATCCATTATGGACCATAATCATATGAATTTTTTTGTGTTAAATAAAGTTTTTATCTACTTGTTAACCAGGTAAGCCCACTTAAAGCAAATGTCCTTTTTAGGGGGTGACCTGAGAGCACTGCATGGTTAACTGAGTCACTCAGAATCACGTAATAGGCAAAGTGAGGTGGAAGGAATCAAACACTATACCCTCGACTACAGGAAGTAGCTCATTAATATCACAAAACCTTAATCCTCTGTGCTAACTGACAGATTCAGACCATTAGCTTTCATGGTGTCCTTTTCTTGTAGCACAATAAGCACTACTGTCATGGACAGAAGTAGGAGAGCACTAACCTATTTAAAACTCTTCTCCCTCAGGCTCCCAGGAACTGAATGTTAGCACAGAAATCTAAGTTAGTGAAGTTTCTGGTGGAATAGCAATGTTTGATAATAGCCTTGCCTATATTAATGATTTGTGCCTTTTAACCATAAATGGATCCATATAGTGGAAGACTTTATCCACATTACAAACAGCTTCTGGTGGTTCTAAAGTAATAACCAGTATGTCAAAATCCAATAAACAATTATTTGTACTGCTCTCAAATATGTAGGCACATATTAATCACTAAATTAGCTGCTACCATGCACTAGACCTTAGTGATGAAATTCTACTTCAGAAACTCTTTGAATAGGATCACATGAGAAAGAAACATGCCTGTTAAGTCGGTTTCTTAGCTTTTGAAAACTGTATTGAAAGCTTTGATAGCATGCACTTCTGTTTAAACTTCATCTGTCTATTAATCCATCTGTCAGTCTATCAATATATTTTCAAAAACATCCTTATCCAGTTTAAGGTCATGGGGGGCAGGGGCTATCCTGGCAACCAATGGGATAAAGGACAAAAGAAATAAACAGTCCTTTGCGCAAATTTGCATGCATAACATACATCTATCCAGAGGCAATTAGGAGGATTACCACTTCATCTCACCATGTCTTTGAGATATGGTAGGAAATTGCAGACATAATGGAAACCCAAGTAGACTCACTGGGACATGCAGTCTCTGCACAGAAAGTACTCCTCTTAGGAATTTAACCAGGGAACAAGAAATATGAGATAGTATTGCTAAATTGCATAATGTTCAGTTAACCCAGATTCCTTTAAAAACATTTAGATATATTTTAATGGTACTTTGCATCACTGTAATCATTCTTGCTATATGTTTAATTCTTATGAATGACTATGGGGTAAACAGCAGAAAGGTAAGGCAGGTAAAACCAAAGGCCCCAGTTAAGAAAAAAGAATGACTGTACGGTGAAATATTATATTTGTGTCTCTATTTTGTATTTAGTATGCAGTTCTACTAAGCTGTTTTTAGAAAATTGCATTTTTTAATTCATTTGTTAACTGGGTAAACCCACTGGTCACATGTTTCTTGCAAGAGGTGACCTTTGAGTAGATAAGTGACCAACCTCAAATTACATCTATATTCTACTAGAATTTGAAAATGTCTTGAATCTTCAAGTTAAAAATACCCCCAAGCACACAATTTCCTCCCCTTTACCTACCAAACCATTTTTTCCCAACTGGCTGTTTGTGTTACTGAAGTGAGTTTATTGCACACCTTCCATGAGAAACATTGGCACTTGTTTTTTTTTATTTTTTTTATCAGCTTACAAATCTGCATGATGATAGATGCATATCAGATTCATATCTAATAACTTCATCTACCAAATATTGATTCTCTCTACTGCTTAGTGATGTTATTTACATTTATACTGATAATGACCTGTTTCAGTGATGTTCTGTAATATGCATTAAAGTCACTTCTTAGAAATAACTACAGTTTATATTTTAGTGTGATATTTCCTGTTTATTCAATTTTAAAGAATGTCAGTATTTTTGTACAAATCCCCTTAGGCTTAGAGCTTCTTTAAACTTTGTTATTTTGTACATCTACTTTACCTTGGAACTTTTCTCCTTGGGCCTATGCTAAAAAATGTGCATTGTATCTTGTCAGACATTTCTGGTAAACAACAGCAAATCTATATAAATAAAAATGTAAATGTTCGTTTGTTCAAAATCTTAAATCTCCGAAAGTTCTTCACCGATTGTTTTGAAATTTTCACACAATGTTGCATTCGAATATGCACATGTTTTTATATACCTACTATTATATAGATGTCACACGTTGCATTCGAATACGCTCGTGTTTTTATATACCTACTATGGATTCTATATATTTGTATACACATATGCAATTTTATATGTTTTTGTTATAACTTTCTTTCTTCTTTTTCAGTGCAATCGATCTGCTTTAGTTCATCCAAATAATGCCTCGCAGAAGATCAAACTTAGGTCATTGTACTCGTGGAGCGGAAGCAGTGCGACGAGTAATTGCAAATCAAACTGAGGAAGAACTGGCATCAGCGAACGAGTGAAACAGACAAAGAATGGTTCAAAGACATGCCAAGGAAGCAGCAGAGCAACGTGCAGCCAGACTTGAGGATGCACAGTTGCGAGCACAGCGATCGTGTTCTGCAGCTTCAGATCTGCTTCGTTCTCCTCGATCGACACCAGCGGATGAAATAAATGCTTGCCTGAAATACTCTACTTTGTGGCGACACGTAAAGACATTAAAATTAACTATAAATATGCATGTCCAGCTGCAAAATGATCGATCAGCTGAGATATTCTCACATCAATTGCTGGAAATTGGGAACGGAAAGGTGCCGGTTGATCTGACCTCAGGATGAATTTCATTGCCTCATAACTTCTGTAATTTAGTGATGTCAAAAGAAGAATTGGTTGAAAAAGTATTTCCCAATATTCAAACCAATTATAAGAATCACGATTGGCTGACTGAACCAGCTGTTCTTGCGGCCAAGAATAAAGACGTCTACGAACTTAACAATATTATTCAGTCTAACATTCAAAGCGAGGCAGTCGCATACAAGTCCGTTGACACTGTTGTGGAAGCAGATGAAGCGGTTAATTATCCAACAGAATTTTTGAATTCACTCAATCTGCCATGGATGCCACCGCACGTACTGCGATTGAAAATCTGCGTGCCAATTATCATGTTGCGAAATATCAACCAGCCAAAGCTTTGCAACGGCACGCGGCTTGCAGTAAAAAAATTAATGAGCAATGTCATAGAAGCAACAATGTTGACAGGACCTTTCAAAGTTGAAGATGTCCTCATTCCTCGCATTCCTATGATTCCAACGGATATGCCATTTCAATTTAAGAGATTGCAATTCCCAATTCGATTGGCGTTTGCAATCACCATCAACAAAGCTCAGGGCCAATCTTTAGAATTGTGCGGTTTAGATCTACACACGGATTGCTTCTCACATGGACAATTATATGTTGCGTGTTCTAGAGTTGGCAAACCAGACAATCTCTATATCTCTATATCTGCACAGACAATGGAACAACAAAAAATATTGTATACCCACAAACATTGTGAAATTAAGCATGTTAGAAACGTACGCTTTCTCTTTTCTTTCTTTTCCATTTAACCAGACTGAGCCACAGCAACGCGTGGCCGGGTACAGCTAGTATATATATATATATATATATATATATATATATATAGAGAGAGAGAGAGAGAGAGAGAGAGAAGAAAGTGAGATATCTACCCATCTGTCTATATATAGATATAGGATGATATGCTTAACATTGCAGCAGTACTGATCGAGTTTTTTATTGATGTTCTTCAATGCATGATTCCAGGGATGCTGTACTATAAATCAAAATTGCACTGTCTTGGGGATTTCCATTTTCCCGACATAGTACCATCTTAGAGCTGATATGTACAACTAATATAACATTTCTGAGCACAGCATCCCTCAGCAAAACCAGGTTTGGCATGTGATTTCTTAATTTAATTATTTTTGTGGATATGTATATTAGCCAAAAATCATTCAGCTTAGCAAAGTCTTATCAATCTAGTAAATAAATAAATATATAAATTGAACATACTGTAGGTACATGGAGGCTGAGGAACTTAGTCTCTCATCTACAGAGTTAACCTCATAGCCTTAATCCTCTGAAGTAAACTATCAGACTGTTATTTATCTATTCATCTGTCCATACAGTCCCATGTACACATGCATACCTACATACATACATACCTACATATATACACACACATGCCTACATGCCTACATACATGCATACATGCATACATACATACACATACCTACATGCCTACATACCTGCATTTATGCATACTTACATACATACATACCTGTATGCCTACATACATACATACATTTTCCAAACAATTTGTGATGATGAAGGTTGATAGGATATGAAGCTGAGCAGGGCAGACTGCATTTGCATAGCTCAAGCAAAGATTTGCAGGAAATTTCTATTGAAATCTGGGCATTCCCATGTAAGTCACGATGATACAATCTCTCTAGTGTGTCCTGTGCCTGTCATGGGCTCTCTTCTTAGTGGGTGTACCTGGAAGTATTCTGAAAGGCATTCCAGAGACTTCCTCATTAAGTGATCAAGCCACTTCAAGTGACTCCTCTAAACCAGTAGAACAAGAACTTTACTCTAAGATTCTCTAATATTACCAAGCTACTCACTTTGCCATTGGTAGTGATTCCTGGATCTCTGTGAAGGAACCTAATTTAGTGTGCCTACATCTGTGTAATGATCCTTTCAGTTACTAAACCAAGCCTCTGACCATATGGCATGATGGGGCATAGACTGACCATCAAATTAAATGCTTCATCTTATAGTTCAGCTGTAGCATCTCTACTACAGCCCAGTGTAACTTTGGCAGTGTGGACACTACTGTAACCATCTACTAGTCAATATCTCAATCCCCTCAACTTTCACTTGTGAGCAAGAGACAGGAGATTCAAACTTTTCCACCTGGAAAGGCTACATCCCATTGACCTAAAGATGGCAATCTACTTTTTTTCCCAAAAGAAAAACATAATTCTAGTTTTGAGGGTCTAATATTCATTCCCTCTCTTTTGTACTCAATGCAGAACTTCTTCAGCTCACACTGGAGATTACTGATGTTTGCCTGACAGGACGGCATCATCTGTAAATTGCAAGAATGGAATTATCACATTCCCAAATAGAATACTCTCCAAACCTCAGCTACAATCTGTCCGAGCAAATCATTAACAGGAAAGCAGACAGCACACACAATTGAGTTCTAGTCTGACTATGAGTTCATTTTAACTTAATGTTAAGATTGTAGACAAAACTTATAATCTACAGGCAGAGGACCTGAATAACCTGCAGCAGCACCAGACCTGGACTCCTGTAGTACAGTACCATCCAAAAAGACATTCAGGGGAACGTGCATTTATTTTTTATTAGTCATGAGTACTAAGCTTTATTTTATGAAATGTATTTATGCAAAATCAGTTAGTGGGTTAGGCTGGCTGCCAGGCATACATAGATGGAGCTATGGTGACCAGGGTTTGGTCATTGGCCTCAGTGTTGGAGGACATAGTGAGGAAGGTAGAGGAGCCTGTTCACCTCTGCCAAGGAGGGATGAGGCTGGGTACCCAGAGCACATACAGGATATTATGATTTCTCAGGTGGCGATAGGGAAACGTCCACCTGAGCTAGATGGCAAGTTAATTCTCATGCACTTAGTACAAATATCTTGTAGCCTGTTCTGAAGTGACCTCGAGGACCCAAACTCAGGTAACAACAAAAGTATGAGATAATGAGGCCAGGGCTGCCTGCTGGGAATGCCTTCTTGTGGAAGTGTGGAAGTAATCAGTGAGGTCAGTCCATGGCAAGGCCCCACATCCCTCCTGAACCAAGTCTATGCAGTGGATGCAGTGCATAAAAGAAATTGGAAGCACTTCAAGGTAAGACTGTCAACTCTCTCACTAAAAAGATCTACCAGCACCTTTACAGTATTTGGAAGAATGACAACAAAAGTGCTTTGGCTAGAAATTCTAACATCTGGTCAAGGTTTCAGCAGTTTAAGTTTTTAGTTTTGGAACAAGTTAAAGTCAGGGCATTTCCTGGGGAATGCCTGAACCATTTTTTACAGCGTGAAATGTATTTGCAGTTGCATTTTGATGCTACAAAATATCTCGGCTTAAATGAAAATGTTTCCATAACAAGTATACTGAAAAAGAGAGCGAATAGCTGATAGACTGTGTTATTTGTGAACTTTCAAAACTAGTATTTTACTTGTTTGGCAAATGTTTCTATTTTGTTTTGGCAACTGAAATTATATATATATATATATATATATATATATATATATATATATATTTTGCACTTTTATATATTTTTGAACACTTGTTCAACCTGATTGGCTTATTTAGTGGGGTGTGTTCTTTGGTGTTTTTTTTTAAGTATATAAGGGATTTTTAACTTCACAGTGGTGGTTCTGATGATGTCAAGGTTTGACGAAAGTGCTCAACCATTTGTGACTTGTGGTTATTCTCATTAAAGTGGTTTTAGAGTTTGGTCATGACAGTTGAATGTTTTTTATTTATAGTTTTGTTTTCGTTCAATTCCAGTTGCATTGTGGCTTTTTTGTTTAGTTTTTCGGTATGGAAGATGTAAATTCAGTAGTAGTAGGAGGTCAGAGATAATTTACATATTATTCTCCAAGGTACAAAAAATGGCCTAGGCTAGACAGAAATTATATTTCACAGGATCATGTGCATTTAATTGAACAATTTAATACACATCCAGTAACTATTTCAGATCAAGCACCAATAATAACTAAAATAAAAATGCAGGGTAATGACATAAAAATGAGACACTGGTACTTCCTCACCTATCTGTTTAATAGAGAGGAATTTAAGGAATGGGTAATGGAAATTATTCAGGAGTTATTTAGGAAGATAAACATTTCTTCTGAAAATATAGTTAGGGAGTGGGATAAAATTCAAGTGGAGTTTTAAAATAGGGTAGATGTAGAAGGAAAAGAGATATGGTAAGAATTATTAAGTGGGACAAACAAAGTTTAAACTATTACAGAATAGGGGGAATCTCACAGAACAAGAAGATGCACAATTGCAGAGTGGTGAAGAGAAAATAAGGGTCTACCTTGATAATATGCATGAGTTTAGAAAGATTGCTGTTAACCATGTGTTTTTTTCTTTCTTTTTTTTTTTGATAATAACTCCAGAGCACAAAAACTTTTAGCTCAATGGCTCAGGCAACACAAAGTAGAAAGGGTTGTTGCCAAATGTAGGGAGCCTATAACGATGAAAATAATCAGAGATCTTGTACAGATATTAGAAATATTTCAGAAATTTTGTTAGAATCTGTAGAAAGCAGAGAAGTGTGAAAATCAAGAAAAAGTATAAATGGAAATGTTTATGGAATAATTAAATATGCCAAGCTTAGAGATAGATGAGGCACAATTACTACAAGTCAGGATAGCTTACCACTCCCCACTCTATGTCCTAGGTAGGAAACCAATGCCATACCCACCTGACATTTGCTCGGCTTAATGGTCAACCCTGCCCTCTGTAGTCTGCCCAGCACCTCCCTGACATGCTGAAGGTGCTCTGGCCAGGAATGGCTGTAGATGGCAATATCAGAATGGCAATGTAGATGGCAAACCCTCCGGCTCCTGCTAGGATACAATCTACCAGCCTCTGGAAAATTTCTGGGGCATTCTTCATCCCAAAGGGCATCTTAGTGAACTCATACAAGCCAAAAGGAGTCACAAAGGCTAACTTCTCTTTAGCACTGGGAGTCAAGGGCACCTGCCAGTAACCCTAGGTAAGATCAATGGTTGTAAGATACTTAGCGCCACCCAGCTGCACTAGGGCCTCATCTGTCCTAGGCATAGGGTAAGCATCCGACTCTATGTGACTATTTAATTTCCTGTAGTCATAGGTTCATAGGTTCATACTAGGCTATCTGCCCTGAGGCAATTATAAGCCTAGCCCGATTCTGTATGGCTTACGCCACCCCTTGATTTGAGTATACTGTGCCCTTTAAGGTTTAGTTTACTGTGCCTCTGTCTAATAGTGACACGGGAGTAATCCCTGGGACAAACCTACGATCCCCCATCCACCTATCGAGATTCTTCTTGAAGAGATTCAGTGTGGTGCTCTGCCTCACATGAACTGGAATTCTATTCCAGAGCAAAGGGAGCCTCTGGGTTATGAACCTGTCTCTCCAGCAAGTTCTATTTATTTCTGTGCTGAGGTTCAAGTCCCTCAAGCGTGTGGCTCTAAGGGATTTAGATTTACTGAGGTGGAGCATGTCCATTAATTCTGGATTTGACATAGCTTTGTATGTCAGGCATAGATCGCCTCGAAGTAGGCGGTATGCAACTGAGTAGAGCTGGAGTTTTTTTAACCGAGCAGCATATGGCATCTGTTTGAGACCCTTGATCCTCTTGGTGAGATACTTTTGGGGTCTTTCTAATTGCTGCAGGTGTCGGGTAAGGTACATTCCAAAAGGGGCATTGTATTCTATGGTGGGCCTGATGAGGGATGAATAAAGGGGCACGATTACCTCTCTTGATCTAGATGTGAAACCCTTCGTGATGAGTTGGGCTATGTAGAAGGTCTTTCTAACCACTTTGGCAATGTGGTTTTCAAAGGAGAGATTGCTATCAACTTGGGTCCCCAGGTCCCTAATAACTTTCTCTGTACTTAATGGGTTTCTGCCTATGTGGTAATTTGTGGGCACATTGTTTTTGCCAAAGGGTATGACTATACATTTTTTGGCATTTAGCTTTAGACCATGGCGCTGGCACCAGTTATCTGTCTCTGTGAGACCTTTTTGAAGGATGTTTGTGTCAGCTGGAGAGTTGATTATGGTGCCCAGCTTGCAGTCGTCTGCGAACTTGGTGAGCCATAGTCCTCCCACATTTGCCTGTACCTCGGAAAAGTATATACCGAACAAGAGTGGTCCCAGGACAGAACCCTGTGGGACGCCACTTGTGACTGGTTTCGAGTCTGACATGGCTCCAGCAACTCTCACTCTGTGGGTTCTGTCTTTGAGACAGTTTGCGACCCATCTTGTGACATAGGGGTTTATATTTAAGCTGGATAGCTTATCTATGATGCCCGAGTGGGGTATTGTGTCAAATGCCTTTGCGAGGTCCAGATAGGCTGTGTGGACTAGCTTCCCTTCATCTATGGCTTTGGTGACTGTTTCAAAGAAGTCAACCAGGTTCAAAAGGCAGGATCTGCCCTTGACAAAGCCGAACTGGGTAGGATCTAGTGTCTGTAGGTCCCCAATGTCTTTGTTTATGAGCTCCATGATGATCCTCTCCATAGCCTTGCAGACTAAGCTAGTCAGGCTTATGGGGCGATAGTTTCCAGGGTCCGTAGAGGCTCCACCTTTGTGGAGTGGGACCACTGTTACTGTACGCCAGTCTGTGGGCACATATCCTGTAGTGAGGCTGAGATTGTAGAGCTGTTTTATTTGAGGGATTAGTTCCTCTTGGAGTTCATGTAGGACGCAACCTGGGATGCCATCTGGTCCCATGGAAGCAGTGTTTTTTGCTTTGGAGAGGGTAGCCTTCACCTGAGCATCAGAGATGTTTGGGAGGCAGCCCTCTGCTGGGATAGATACTTGCTCTTTTGGGGGAGGGTGTGGAGAAGTTTGCAATGAACCTGTCTGCCAGGATATTGGCGATGTCTGTGGGTTCAGTGTATTTTTTGTCGTTTAGAATCAACTCAGAACAAGTCTGGGAGTTGCATCCCAGGTTTCTAACATAACTGAAAAAAGCCTTATGATTGTCTTTGGTGTCCTGTGCAATTTTTCTCTCGAAGCTGGCCTTGGAGGATTTTATGAGGGATCGTAATTTTTTGCTAGTACTGATCAGAGATGCCTTCCCTATTAGGGATTTTGCTCTATCATGTAGTAGCTTCCTCCTTCTGTTGTACAGTTTATTTATGGCAGGGGTCCACCAGACTGGATGCCTGCCTTTGGATGATTGGGTCTTGGTTTTGTTTGGAATAGCATGAGCCATGCATTCCTGGAGATGTCCGTAGAATGCGTTTATATAGGATTCTGCAGTTTGGGCCGTAGTTTCCACTGGCCCTGGGGCCTTGAAGGATTCCACTTCAGTTTTGAGAAGTGAGAAGTTCGCTTTTGAGAAGTTTTTCACTGTGGTTTTCTGGGCTGGGGGTAGGGTCGGGATGTAGTCCACACAGAACCTGGTGCTGCCATCCTTCTTTGGCACCAGCACCACTGGGAGACCCAGGGATTGTTGGACTCTTGAATCATCCCTGGTTCCAACATCTCCTGTACCTCCTCCCTCAGAGTCTGTTTGACTCTCTCAGGCACTCTATAAGGGACCTGCCTAAGAGGCCTTTGGGATCCTGTATCCACCTGGTGCTGCCCCAGGTGGGTGCACCCTGGTTTCCCACTGAACATGTCCCTAAATTCCTGCAACACTGCTCAGATTTCTCAAACCTGGGTAGGAGATAGCTGCTGGGATATTGCTACCCCTCCCACTGAGGTGTTAGCCCGAGCCTCACTGAAGGAGATCAGTCCCCAGATCTCCCTCAGATTCCTCCTGCTATCCACTGCAAATGCTCAGCACAACGGCCTTCCTATCATGGTAAGGTTTCATCATGTTAACATGGTACAATTTGTGCCCCTGCCATCTGCCTAGCATTTCCACCATATAGCTAATATGACTTACCTTTCTTACCATCTTGTAGGGTCCCTCCTAAGCTGCTTGCAACTTGTTGTGTCTGACAGGAATGAGAACCATTACCTGCTGCCCCACAGCATACTCTCTAGCTTGAGCATTCCTGTCATACCACATCTTTTTCTGTTATTGGGCTTCTGCCAGATTCTCCTGGGCCAAGCCCATGAGTTCCCTGAGCCTTGTCCTGAGGTTTAGGACATATGCCACAACAGACTCCTTGTGAGACTCACACTCGCCTTCCCACTCATCTCAAATTAAATCTAGAGGTCCCCTCACCCTATGCCCATACAGCAACTCAAAGGGTGAAAAACCTGTGGATTCCTGGGGAACCTCTCTGTAAGCAAACAACAGATGGGGCAAATATTTGTCCCACTCTCTCTTAAACTGATCTGCAAATACCTGTAGCATGGACTTGATTGTAGAGTTTAACCTCTCAACAAGACCATTAGTCTGGGGATGGTAGGCGGTGGTCTTCATGTGCTTCACCCCACAGGACTTCCACAGACAAGCCAGCAGGTCTGACATGAAATTGGCACCTCTGTCAGGCAGTATTTCTTTTGGGAAACCTACCCTGCTGAAAATCTCTAACAAAGCATTTGCCACCTTCTCTGCCTCAATGGAGGACAAAGCCACTGCCTCAGGGTATCATGTAGCATAATCCACTACCTCTAGGATATACTTTTTCCCTGTGGAACTTGGGGTACTCAGATGACCCACAATATCTATAGCTACCTTCAGAAATGGCTCCTCAATCAACAGCAAAGGCATCAAAGGAGTTCTCACCTTGTCTCCTGCCTTGCCTACCTTTTGGCACTGCTCACAGGTCCTGCAGTACCCTGTTACATCTCTGGAAATTCCAGGCCAATAGAAGTTCTGCACAATATGCCTCTTTGTACGTTTTATGCCCATATGACCTGCAAAGGGAATATCATGGGGTATGGCTAGACGTGCCAGATAGTAGGCTGTAGGCACTACCAACTGCTGTAAACTCACACCTTCTAGCCCTCCCTCAGAGGTCCGCTCTCTGTATAGTAACCCTTTGTCCCAGTATACAGATTTTCCCTTTCCTTGAGAATCAGGTGCCTCCCTAGCTACCTGCCTCAGGCCTTGCAATGTAGGGTCTGAGAGCTGAGGCTGTCTCAACTCTCTCCTTGTAACCCTTCCCAGCTTCCTTTCCACAGGAAGTCTGGCATCCTCTGACAGTGGTGCCTCACTGTCAGCATGGGTACTACTACTCACCTCTACCTTTGTAGTCACTCTGTCCAAGGGATCATCAGTACCCCCAAGCAGCTGTGGCTCACCTTCAGTCTCACTGCTACAATGTAGCTCCCTCTATGAAATAACCACCTCACCAGTCCTAGCTGCAAGTATGCAGTCTGTCTGGGTTTCCCCCCGGCTACCAGACCCACATGCTTGTCTCTTAGCCTGACCACGTGTATCTGCATAAGCACATGGTACTGCCTCATCCAAAAACTTTCCTATTAGGACATCTGCAGGATGGTAGTTTAGTATCCATGTTGTCTCAAGACAACCTAGTATTGGCATTTTGTGTTTCCCACTTACTGGCTCCCTCACCTTTGGTTCACCCACCTTGCCTCTGTTGACATCTGTATGCCACATGGCCTCACTGGTTGCATTCAAAACATTTAACCCTAGCTCCTGGATGTGTACCTGGACTAGTGGCTTCCCTTGCTACTGGCAGATTCTGTTGGGGCAGTCTGTGCTGCACACCATGGGTTTCTTTTGACCCATGAGCAGCACTAGGGGTCCCCTTCCTGTGCAGGTCTGCCCTGCTTGCCAGGTATAGGTCTGCCTTCTTCCCCAACTCATCTGAAGTAGCACATTGTCAGTCAGCTAACCAGATCCTCATGTCTTCAGGCAAAGTACTAAGGGCTTGTTCCCTCACCAAAAGGTCTGCCAGCCCTTCAAAAGTGGTGACCTGATATCTACTCACCCACCTATGGAAATAAGTGCTTGATTCAGCAACATATTCACACACACTTTCATCTGCCTTGCGTCTATGCTCACGGAACTATTTTCTATACATTTCAAGTGTTAGCTTAAACAGTTCTAAAATATGTTTCTTAACAGCAGTATAATCAAAACATGGAACACCAGACATTTTGGACAGAACAGTTACAGCTTTACCATGGAGTAAGGGGGTCAGGAACCGTACCCAGAGCCCTTGGTCAACTTCATACTGTTTACATACCCTCTCAAACATATGAATGAAACTATCAAAATTATCCCCCTCTTTAAACTGCGGAAGAAATTTACTGACCTTTTGTGCTTCTGGGGTCCAGTTACTCCCTTCCCCAGTACCTCCATGACTCTGGTGAACAGTCAGCATCTCCTTCTCATGCTGCCTCTGCCTCTCCTGTTCCTCAGCTTGTATATGTAACAGTTTCTCATTTTCCTCAGCTTGCAAATGTCACAGTCTCTCATTTGCTTCTAATTCCACATGCCTGACCTCCAACTCAAGCCTCTTTAGCTCCAGCTGGATTTTTAAGTCCACTGCAGAAAGGTTGAGCTGTCCATTCTCCGAGAGAATTATATCTCCACTGCCAGTCTGATTTTCCTCCTGATTGCTGTTTTCTGATGCAGCTGTAACCAAGGCTGCAATCAGGTCTGCCTTAGTCAGGTTTCCATGCACCATTCCCCTAGCCTGGCACATCTCCGTCAGCTGGCTCCTTGTCAGCTTTCCATACTCCTCTGCTGACATGCTGCCTGCTCACCCTGACTAACTAAGCTAACAAAAGAAATAAAACAATTGTGATCTGAACTCTGAGTATTCACTGCATGGCTGTTTTAGAGTACAAAACACCTTCAAAGCTCACTGTACACAAGCTACAAGATTCACTCTTCCCACACCACTACAAGCCAATTAGTATTTACCAACTAATTAATATGTGATGTGGATATCCCACTGTTGCCAAACAATTAATATGTGATGCCCATGCCCTGGCCCAGCAATCAAGGAGCCTCAATCCTCACCACTAACACCAGAGAGGGTGTCTCATATAGGAGGAAAGGATAACAAATACACACAGTAAAGTGCAATTTCCCTTAAGAGCACACAGAGATCACAGTCAGTCCAGGGCTGGTCACTTCCTTGCTCTCCAGGTCCCCAATAAGACTCCCCACTGGCACAGCTATAGGGTCCAGATCTCAGCCTAGTGGGCAAGATAAAACCTCTAGCACCCTCTCTGTCCAACCAGTGCTTCATGTCCCTGCCTCAGTAGCTGACACACACACACACACACACACACACACACACACACTTTGAGATAAGTTTATACAACCACATAGACACCCCTGGGGAAAGCTGGTACAGTTTCTCCAGCTGTGCCCCTTTCTCTCAGATTATACAATAGTACCAGCTGCCACCACCCACTAATATTTATCAGTTACTCAAAGGCCCTTAAAAGGGGTCCAATTATTACTGTGCAATATTATTATTCAATTATTAGTATATCCCAGGGCTAAATCTATTAGAGTGGCTTTCTACAGTTTTATCAAAGGCATGCAAGTACTCTAAAGAGCTTAAATTATCTCTACACAAACCAGCCATAGTTAAAAGTTTTTTAAATATTTAATAATAATTAATTAAAACCACAAGACAATACTTTCTACTATACAGTCAATGCTAGTCAAGAGTTCAGAGATCGCACTGAAATACTTAAAATAATTCAGTAGTACAGTTCTGACATCACAGAAAAACACTTAGTCTAAACTTTCTAATTCTAGCTATCTCTAAAAGAAAACAAGTCTAAGATAACTTACTTAAGACAACAGGCAGTGGTGTGGGTTGGATGTTCAGACAAAAATACTTAATGCCTTCTGGTTCTCTCTGTTTAAATTGAAACTGCAGTTCTGATAAAACGTTCCATCATTTCACACTTTCCTGGTGTTCCCAGGCTGACAGAAACTGCATTTACATTATTTTACACTTAGAGCAATAAAGGACATTCCACATGTAAATTCTGGTCTTTAACTTTAGCCTTAAAACAATAGGCAGGAAGTGTTCATCTAGCCGGACTGGAGCCAACTTTAGATCAAAGGGTCACAACATGCTTTTACTGGGTCAGTAGAGAGCACTGTTGCCACATTTTTGTAACAACATTTTTTTCATTTAAGACAACAAGCCTCTGATTCACATTCATATTTACAAATGATAGAATTATGTACCAAATTCTATTTGACTGGGCTGGCAGCCTTCACACAGTGCGCTATTCAGTAGGGACAGTCTGAGGTGAGGCTGTGATTGAACAGGGCACACAGGTGAGGTGCCAGTTCACTCTGTAGTTTATGTAGAACACAGCCAGGGATATTGTCAGGTCCCATAGAAGCTGTATTTTTGACCTTGGAAAGTGCAGCAGTAAGACTGGGTGCCCGGTAATCTACTGGTATTGTGATTGGTCCTTTGGGGGGGAAAGGGGTAAAGTTGGCACTGAATCTGTCGGCCAGTATATTGGCAATATCTGTTGGCTCGGTATAGGAGGTGCCAGTGTGCAGTAACTCAGACCAAATCTGGGTATTGCCATGGAGATTCTTTACATATGTCTTTACTATCTGGTGTAATTCTGTTTTCATAGCTAGCTTTAGAGGATTTCATGAGGGATCTCAACTTTTTGTTGAGGCTGATAAGGGAGTTAAGGGAGTTTTTCCAGTCTTGGGACTTCACCTTATTCCGAATCAGTTTCCACCTTCTGTTGTAGAGTTTGTTTATGGCAGGGGACCACCAGATTGGCTTTTTTTTGGAAGAGAGTGTCTTGGTTCTATTGGGTATGATGAGATCCATGCATTTGTGTACGTGTTCGAACAGTGCATTGGTGTATGATTTGGCGGTCATGCAACTATTCTCCATTTGCATGGGTGCTGTGAAGTTAGCCACCTCTGTTTTTAGGAGCCCAAAGTTAGCTTTGGAGAAGTTTTTCATGGTGATTACCTTTGTGGGGGGTGGGGTGGGGGGAGGGATGTGGATTTCCAAGGTGATTAGTTTGTGGTCGCATGTAACCAGGGAGGAGTTGACTATTGGTGTAGAGCAATGGTCGCTCATGTTAGTAATGACCAGGTCAAGGATGTTGCTCCCTCTAGAGGTGTAAGAATGAGCTGGTCCAGGGCACTGGAATTAATGAACTCCAGGAAACATTGGGCAAGTGTATTGGTACATGAGTAGTTTTCCCAGTTAATGGAGGGGTAGTTGAAGTTGCCCAGTATGAGAGTGTTAGGTTGGACCCTAATATTCTCCAGGGTGCTAAGGAAAATGGAGTGTAAGTCTTGGGACATGGTTGGGGACCTATAGCAGGCTACAACCTGAATTGCTGTCTTACCCATTGTTAGCTGTACCTGAAGTATTCTGATGCATTATGTTGGGCTACCAGTCTGGAGGTGTGTGCATCCTTTATTAATATGGAAACAACACCACCTTTGGAGCTTCAGTCCAAGTACTGGGGCCGAATGTTGTGGAATGAGTTATACCCTGGTACTGCAGGGGTGCTTTCTGCTACCTCGAACCAGGTCTCTGTTACAGCACAAATGTTGATATTCTCCATTTTAAGGAGTGCTTCGAGCGAGTGCATTTTGAGATTTAGACTTCCAGCATTGAGCAGCATGACCCTCAGATTACATTTGTTTGTAGCTGTTACGGTAGTAATTTGGTCTTTGGAACACCGCCTAAAAAGGTACTATAGGGGTGGCAAGAGCCCTGCCCAGTATCCTGAAGCCCTGAGGTAATAGATGCAGGCCCTCTTTGGCAAAGCATCGAGGTCTGTCAATCATGTCATCCCAGGCAGACAGATACTGGATCCCTTTAGAATGACACCAGAAACTTAGCCAATTATTGAAATCAATCATTTTCTTCTTGTACTGTGGTATCATTCTGGGTGATGGTAGGATGCTGCTCAGGACTAGGGTCACACCCACCTGGGCTACATAATCTGAGAGCTCTTCCATGTCTCTTTTCATGTAGTCCAGTGAGGTACATCTCAGGTCAGTCACACCCACATGTACAATGACAGAGCCTTATTTGTGCCTGTTGTTGAGGGACCTGGGTGCGTGCCTTATGTGGTGAATCTTGGCATCTGACAGGCAGCTGAATGTTACTTTTACCTTATTCAACCTAGTGAGTGGGACATCAGTGTGCCTCACTATCGAGTCACCTATGACTAGTGTGTTTGGCATGTTGTTTTGCCTTAGGGGCTTTGACTGCATGGCACACTGTTTAGGAGAGTTATGTGTCTCATGATTAGTGTTGTGTTGTGGTGTTTGAGTGCATTTCTGCCTTGGAAGTCTCTGCTTTTTGGGTAGATTTTTATTGAGACCCTCCACACAGGTGGGTGTGTGGTTTATGATTTTATGTGAAGGCAGTGCTGGTGTGTGTTCTTGTGGGTTATGTGTTCCATGTGGTATGGTGCAAGTGTTGACCTTCTCTTCTTGACCAGCTATTCCAGTCTTGGCTGGGAGTGTGTGGCTTCCAATTTGGATATATAAGTGTGTCTGAGTGTTTGGAGGTAAGAGGAGATGGCTGTTAGTGTACATGAGGCAGTTGCTACATTGCCTCAGGAAGCTCAAGTTCACCAGGTTAATAGGCGAAAGCACAGGGAACTGACCTTTAGGCATGCCTGGAGGGGTGAACATTTAATAATAAGTACTGGAGCTGTTTCCTTGTAGAAAGTTTAGTGCTGGTAGCACTTTTGTGTGCTACAATAATTGCTACAAGAAATCTGGCAAAGTGCTAGACTACTAAGCTAGTAAAAGTGCAGGAGAGGAAAGAACTAGCAGATCTAAGGGAAAAATTAAAGAGCAGACTTTGGCACCGCTCAGAAGCTTACAGCAAATCTGTATCTGGACTAGACTAGTTACAGGAAAGGCAGGAATCAAGTGCAAATGTGGGCATTTAAACCCGAAAGTTGTAAGAGATGGAAAAACTGCCCAAACGGCCAGTAAACTACAATTTCTTGGTCAGAAACCACTCCTCTTGTGGTAGATAGGCTACTTATTGCTTACCACTCCCACTGATAAGCTAGAAGGCTTCCCTCCAACACAGAAATCTTGGGGGGACTCAGAAGCTTACATACAGTCCTGGATACAGCAAATCTGTATCTGGACTAAACTAGTTACAGGAAAGGCAGGAAAAGTGCAAATGTGGGCTTTTAGACCAGAAAGTTGAAAGAGATGGAAAAACTTCCCAAAAGGCCAATAAACTACAATTTCTCATCCAGAAACCATTCCTCTTGTGGTAGATAGGCTACCTATTGCTTACCACTCCCACTGATAAGCTAGAAGGCTTCCCTCTGGCACAGAAAGGCTTGGGGGGCTCAGAAGCCCCCCAAAGATCTTGATGCAGAGAAAGCATTTGATTGAGTAAGCTGAGATTGTATTAGCAGATCAATGGAAGTATTTGCATTCCCTAATATAATAATAAGGTTAATTAGGGGGATATATGGGGGATCAGAGGTGAAAATTAAAGTGAGGGGGCTCATGTGATAAGTCATATTTGTGCAGAGGAACAAGGCAGGGGTGTCCTCTTTCCCCCTTTGTTATTTACATTATACTGAGAGCCATTGTCAAAGAAAATAAGGGACTCAGAAATTCAAGGATATAATTGGCTTAGTAATCAAGAAAAGTTTGTTTTTTTTTGCAGATGATATTATTTTGTTTGTTTTTTTTTTTTGCAGATGATATTATTTTATACCTGATAAAATCAGAAAAGGACATTTCAGTGCTGTGGAACATATTGATACAGTCTCAAGTGTTTCCAGGATACAAAATTAATGAAGGTAAAACAAAGGCAATAGCTGTAAATTACATACCCACACACAAATTGGTTCAGCAATACTCATATTTATGGGAACATAATAAAATGAAGTATTTAGTAGTATGGGATAAAAATGATTTTATTATGGAAGTGAAGGATATGTAGGAAGAGACTAAACAAAAGATAATACAAAAATTGAGAAATTGGAGACTCTGTTCTAAGTATGTGGATAGCAAGATACAAACAGAGAAAATGTTTTAGTCCCTTTAATTTTATACACATGTCAAGCATATTTATATAAACCAGAGGAGAAGTCATAGACAGCAATTAATAAAGAGTTGAAGGATTTTATCTGGGAGGAGTACAGGGCAAGAGTTAAGTGGGATAAGTTGATCCTTCCAATAGAACAAGGTGATTTGGGGTTACTTGATTTGTAGGGGTATATCAGAGCCACACACTTAAGACTCCTATATATAGCACAAGGGGAAAGCTATGATTCAAAGTGGAAAGGGATGATGTTGAAATGGGGGGAAGCTCAAGAAACAAGGAGAAACTGCAATTTTGCATGCAGACCCTTAATGAGAATAACAATTACCATTCAGAATATTATATTCATAAAGCAGCAGAAAGTATTCTAAGAAGTAAGCCAACACGAGAATGGAGAAAGGAGGTTCTGCTAATAGGGATGACTACAATTAGGGGTACAGAGAGTAGGTAAAAGAGGGCTGGAATTTACTGGAGTAAACTGGCAAAGGAGCCAAGGTATTGGGAGCAAATAATTAGAGAGTGAAACATAATAGAATGGGAAGAGACCAAGAACTCATTTAGACTGCAGTCTAGAGATTGCCTTCCTTATCAAGGATTTATTTCAAAGTATGGGAAAAGAGAAAGAAATAGGAGGATCCTAAGCATAAGACCAGAAATGGTAGAGTTTTCTAGTAGAATCTTGAACAGAAACTGCTATTAAAATGGATAATTAGTGCAACATGTAAAATATTGCATGGTAACTATATGAATCTAACAGAGGAGTTTAGAAAGGATTGTGAAGAGTGATTGGATAAGCAATTCACAGTGAAACAATGAGAAGACATAAGTATGGCTCCCAAATATTCAACAAAGTCTAAAAGATTTAGGATCTTTGCCTGGAAGTGTTTGCACAGACATTTTTATACGCCAAGCAGAGTTCAAAGAATTTTTTTTCAGGTAGATTCCAAATGTTGCATCCGTGATGGGGAAAAGAGTGGTAATTGTGAGCATATTTTTGGGAGTGTAAAAATCCTGCACTATCCCAATAATACCCCTATCCTCATAGATCTTATTTCACCATACAAAAATCTGTCTACACTACGTTCTGTCAATAAACATCTGGTATCCTTAGTTAAATCCAACAACAAAGCAGGTGACTCCCTTTTCTCTAATACTATAGGAAAAAACTGGAATCTGCTCCCTTCTGAACTATCGACCCTAGCTTCTACTACTCTATTCAAAAAACATATCAAAGAACATCTTAAAGCCCAGTGGCTCTGTCCTTGTTCTAACCCAGACTGAAATTCCATGCCCCTCCTGCTCAAATCCCATCCCCACACACTAACCTAAGCATACAACCCAACTCTTTTTCTCTTTATACCTGCTCTGTTTTTGTGATCTAATAATTGTTCTTTACTTTCCCCTAGCAAACCTTTGTATATCGTCTATAATCCATAATTTGTATTATATTTATTCATATAAACAATGCTATCTCTGTACTGTAATTTTAATATACATGTCCTTTTTATAAATCGTTAACGTTTTAACTGTTTATGCTGGAGCTTTTCTCCCCGGGCCTCTGCTGAAAATGGACATATATCCAGTTAGACTAGCCCGGTCAACAAATGTAAAATAAATAAATAAATAATGAGTTGGCAGACTTTAAAAATTCCATGCTGCAGATTACTCTGTCAGAAATGCTGATTGAGCAAACTGGTATAACTAAGGAAATATTTTATTTTTTTTGAGTTGTGATATAGAATCGGAATTGCCTAGACATAGTAAGACCTTGCTGAGTTTAATTCTGGTAGTTGCCAAAAGGACAATTTCTGGAAAATGGAAATAAAAGACTAAATCAATGGTACTCAAAGCAGTGAATGTAGTAACAGAAATAAAATGACTGGACGTGGAATCTTTAGAAAAGGGTAGGAGCAAATTACGTAGAAAAAAATGGGAATTGTGGAAACAATACATGCAGAATAATGTTTTGGGGGTGGAATGAGGTTTAAGGGAAGGCAGGAACTGAATGAGTAATGCAATGTTTTACTGACAATGACTGTATAGATTATAAGTGATGTATAATGTTTGCAATAGAAAATATGTCATTATAGTTTATTTTCATTTTTATAAATTTATGGTTGCCTATGTCATAAGGGAAAATTCTTGTTACAAAATAAACGATTATATTCTGGTTGTTTCAGAGCTATACAATAAATAAAGTTGGTGGTTTAGGCATAATAAAGGACATTGCGTTGCTTCATGGTATCTTCCTGTGTATGAATTATGTCAAAATGAAATGGATGTTGGCTTGTTGTCAGTATTTAACTGAATGCCTCCCTTTTTGGCCCAGAAGATAGGGTAAAAATAACCTGACCTCGATTTGGCAGTACTACATTCTACAGAAAATATAGTATACCAGAAACTGACACTTAAGCAATAACTAAAATACTTTTATATGTATCATAGTATGTAGTGCATAATGTTCATTTTCTTTTATTTTTTTTTGGAAGTGGTCCAGTTGCAAGTCTACATCTCTGACAGTGCATGTTCAAAGAAAATAGTCTGCTTAGCATATTGGACATTTTTCAACTAAGATACCATGGGAAACAGAGTTTTTAGAATAACAGGAAACAAAAGGGCTTGGATGAAAGCTTTTGTTATGATCAGGTTGCAGTTATTTTGGAAACTAGGAGCATCTTTTCCTGGGGACGTCTTTATCAGGCAATTGTGTAAGTGGCAGCAGTGATTCTGGCAAGAGACGTTTTCCCTTTATTCTATGTAACATACTGTTTAATGAAACATAATGCAGTTCATTATCCCGATTCTCAAAATTGAACTTGTATGTAAAGCATATTGTGCCTGTTAGTAACTAGCTACCAGTTATATGTAATGTTTATTCTATATTGAGGAAAATAAGATTTTGCACTCAAAAGTACAAAGCTGAATTAAATTTTTTGCACAGTTTCGCTAGGATATAAAGTGCTATTATGAGGGATAAGAGCTGCATTATTTCAGATGTAAGATATAAAACTGCTATGTGAAATCAGAATCAAAAGTCAGAAAGTAGCTACTGAATAAAATATCTTGACATTAATAAAAAAAAGGTTTATCTGATTTTACATGTGTTTTTTGCTGTCTAATGTTTTTTGCTTGAGTCTATAAAACCCGCATGTTTGTCAATGCGCTCAGTAAACATCACATACATGTGCAGGCATTTCCAGTGTCTAGGAAGACTTTACTCTGACTTCTAGAAAGATGAATACCACATGAAATGCAACTTCCTGTAGCAAAACATTATCAGATTTAAAAATATGCACCCCATATGCTGCATACTCACTTTTGTATGGTCAGAAAATATACCTATTTATACACACTCTGTGTGGAGGCATGCATTTTGTTCAGGTGACCATTTATATTATATCTAATTTTATTCAAGCTTGTCACAGGCTTTTGCATTAAACAGTATTTAGTACCTGGAATCATTTTCAGCTTTCAAAATGTTTAGAAATATTTTTGGTTTCTTCAATAGTATTCCAAATTTGGAATATTTACTGGGTGTGTTCACTCTGGACATCTTGTTCTCCTATTAGAACAGTTACTGATAGTAAAAGCTTTCTTAGAGACAACCTCCTTCTCTGAGACTGTCCAGCACTGATGCTGCTAATTGAACATAGGTCATCTAAGGAGCAGTAAGCACTTTATCCCTCTGTGCCACAGGGCTGGATCAGCTCTACTACATCTGATCAAAATGAATGACCTTCAGACATGATTGCTTGTACATTTTACTACAAAACCCATTACTTGGGGTTTAAAACATTCTCCAAATTCCTGTCATCAAGGAACACAGGCATTTATGCAAACGAGCCAATAAATTAAATATGTGTTTTTGCAGGGAGGAGGCCCATTTGAAGAGCTTCATCCCTGCAATCTCCTTACTTATACAGTCTCACTATAAGGTCCTTTCCATTCAAAATAAAAGAAATCATTCACATTTATAAAACATGAAAACAAGGATCCTCTGTCTCTGCTACTTCTTGATCTCAGATGTGAATTAAATGTCTACATTTTGAGACTAAACTGATTAAAATAATAAGAATAAGCCAGTGATAATAGTCTGAGCTGAGCAAGTCATTTTAAACTGGACAATCCCCAGTGTAGTACCAGCATCAGTTATGGTGTTGGGTGCCTGCCAGCATCAACAGGAAGGTGCTGGGAACAGGCAGTCCCCCAGTAAAGATCCCCGCAAGGTCGGATCGGTAATTTAAATTGCTATACCCAGTGATTATAGTGTCTTATGTACTGAGAGACACAAAGTCATAACATTTCAGGTTTTGCAAGCAGAAATGAGAGCAATGTGAAAGAAAGATATGTAGACAGTTCCAATAGTAATAGGAGGAACTAAACTAATAAAATAATCTACAATCATACTTAATACGTAACTGCGTATGAACTACAGAAAGAGGCAATACTGGATACAACATGAGTGCTGAGAGAAGAGCACTACTGGCTGCCATCAAAGATTATGCTAATTTCATTAACTTTGATCATATCCTGGTTTAGGAATGGGGTCCATTCCTGCATTAGTATTAGAAACCTAAAGCACTTGGAGAAGTTAAATGAAAAAAATCAAAACGGCATGAAGGTGTGACAAAGGTTCAAGTCTGTTATCCCTTGGTAGCAATGCATATTCCAGGGAAAGCAAGTTTACTGACACTTACTCTTGAGGACAAACATTTCCTGTCAAACAAAATAAGATGCCTTCTTCTTATGCCCCATGAGTGCCCTCTCAGTCAAGCAGTAATGAAGAAAATATTTCTGCCTTGGACAGTTCTAGTGTGTGTGACATTTTTGTCAATCAATCCCAACATAATATGCCCCATCTCATTTTCCCTGAGTCTGCCTCCAAAGGATCAGCCAATAGATGGCCTCTTTGCACTTTTTTCCATTTCCTCTGACAATGAGATTCATTCAGAGTTCTAACTTCTAGGAGGCACAAGATCAAAGTAGTTTTCATTGCACCTTTTTGTCTCATATAGACCTGGTTCCCTCTTCCTCAGATTTATGTCTCCATGCATCTTTTCCTTCAGCATTTCGCAACGTCCTTCCAGCAAATTTCATCTAGTGCTCCATGCCCTGTGGATAACAATGGGGATACTTCAGCTCCAGAGATCACTAAATGTTCAAGCCTCTCCAACAACATGGTGTCTATCATTATCTTTCCCCATTGGATCACTTTTCCTCTCAGGACAGCCTATGAGATTGTAGACTCATTTTCATCTCCTATTCTGATGGCCTTCCGTTATCTGTCCATACTGGTTGGCTCTGGTTTAAGGTATTCAGCTGCTGTTATTTACTTAGATTTAATCTCTTTCATTGCTTTCATTAGCACTTTTGAAGCCTGACAGTTTTTTTTTTGCCTTGGACTGCAATCCATAAAGCATTCCCTAGTTAATCTTTCTGGGTGGTCAGTTGTACAGACATAAATCCCTGATGGTAGAAGGTTGTGAATTTATGTTTAAGAAGCCTGTCCTTATACTCTTCAATCCTGCAGCCTTATCTGACTTGGATATCTAGTTGTCAATGACCCACTTTCTACTGGCTATTTATTTTGCCATGATAACCTTTGCACTTTAAGCCCTTTCTTTCAAACCTTCTTATCTGTTTTTCCAGAAGGAATAAAGCCTTTATGTCACATGGTGTCAAAGAAATTTGAATCAGTCCATCAGTTTGTCAGTATTATTGCAACAGTTTTAAAAAGTGATACAGGCTGTATTTTAGTTAATTTCACCTTCACCTGTGAACTGTGCTTTTTTATTCTGAGTATTTTGAACTTGTCTTTCTTCAAGGGATGGCTACAGAGGGATAAGTGAGGTGCATATGAGTACCCAACTAGACACCTGCTTCATGGATCTCTGCAAGTGAAGCCTATATGAGAGCAAGGCAAAGGACATTTGAAATGATCAATGTCTTGAGCCAGATAATCTGGGAGCTTCGTAGACTCACTGGAATCTACTAGACAGGCATCCAGGTCTGCCAACATTATGGTGACCAACATCAGAGAGCACTGCAGTAGTTGACAGACTACATTGCCATGGGCCACAGAATCCCATCAGGTTCCTATAGTAAATGAGATATTCTGCACATTAACACTTTCTCCCCATAGAAACAAACTCAGACATTGGGGGATTATTTAACTTTTGTAACACTTTTATGACTGTAGCATGTCCTTCACTTATACTATTAGAAAACATAGTGTAATATACCTGCTTTTGAACTTAAAAGTTGCTATACAGGGACTTGTGCACATGAAGTATGTTAATAAATGGTCTGACTAAATAGTTTTGTGTGTGGGCATGGGTCTAAATGCCAAACAATGTGTGTGATAGTATCCTTTGGGAAATCATTCACCTCTGGTAACTATCATATTGAAAACACACCATTAGGAGTTGACCCAGTAGTCAGGGACATGTGGACGCACATAGACAGTAATCTAGCATTTGACCATCATGTGTCTACAGTACTGAAGAAATCATTCTGTGTTGTACAACTAATAAGCAAAAGTATGACATTTAGGTCTAAGGAAGTTATTGTTCCATGATATCCTGCATTCATCAGATTTACCATTGAGTACGGTGCCCCCTTTGGTATTACCTTACCAGCCACATTCATGAATCGGAACATCCACAGAGGTTCCTCACTATAAGAATACAGGGCATAAGTAACATATCTTATGCAGACCACCTCAAAGCCCTATAACTGTATCTCCTACAGGCTGTTAAGGGGAGATGGCATGCAAGGAATTGTTGTACCCCAGCCTGATGGACTTCCTGCATATCCAC
Organism: Protopterus annectens; assembly: GCF_019279795.1. Classification (NCBI taxonomy): domain Eukaryota; kingdom Metazoa; phylum Chordata; order Ceratodontiformes; family Protopteridae; genus Protopterus; species Protopterus annectens. The sequence continues at coordinate 1,575,080,765 of NC_056746.1, read as the reverse complement.
AAAACAAACCACATTCTAAAGACTTAAACTATGCCTATGATATAAATAGGAATAGCTGGAGAGACAGATATGTATCCCAGATATTACCCCTTCTCTGGAACAGGTTTTTCATCCATGTGAATCAGAGTTGCTCCCTAACCCAATTCAAGTGTACTTTCGACAATTGGAAGAGGATCAGGAAAGTCACTCTTGATTTGGCACCTATGTCTCTAATGGACACAGACAGCCTGTAAATGGTTCATCTCCTAGGGCCCTGCTTGTAAATGTTTAATCTCCCAAGCCCCTGCTTACACTTACCAAGGATACCAGAGATTTAGGATTTATAGCTAGGCTTAAAAAGGCCCAAGTGGTTATTAGGCTAGTACACACATATTAATATATGAACCTATTTTGTAGTCACATACTTTAGTATAGTATTATGTTGGGATTACTATACAGCTTGCCATATAACTAGTACAGTATTATATTAGGATTACTATACAGTTTGCCATATAACTAGCACAGTATTATGTTGGGATTACTATACAGTTTGCCATATAACTAGTACAGTATTATGTTGGGATTACTATATAGCTTGCCATATAACTAGTATAGTATTATGTTGGAATTACTATACAGTTTGCCATATAACTAGTACAGTATTATGCTGGGATTACTATACAGTTTTCCATATAACTAGTACAGTATTATGTTGGGATTACTATACAGCTTGCCATATAACTAGTACAGTATTATATATAAAGTTTGCCATATAACTAGTACAGTATTATGTTGTGATTACTATACAGCTTGCCATATAACTAGTACAGTATTATGTTGGGATTACTATACAGTTTGCCATATAACTAGTACAGTATTATGTTGTGATTACTATACAGCTTGCCATATAACTAGTACAGTATTATGTTGGGATTACTATACAGCTTGCCATATAATTGTAGGAAGGTCACAAATGGTATATCATTAAGCAGGTATGTGTTGTGTTTCCGTTTTAATGTACATCTCTAACCATGAATTACAAAACATACATGCACACATAAAAGCTATACATTTCTTTATCTTGCACTATAGATATTTACCAATATATGTATTTATTTTATTTTTGCTTATTATTTATTAAAAAATATATCACTGCCTCTTTGTGAAGCTATTACAAATATATTGTGCACACTACACTTACCTAATAAGTGCCATTGAGAGGAAGCATAAATGTGCCAAAAGTGCCTGAGCAAATAAGGCATTAGTGCAAGATTCTCATGAACAGTAGGAATATGGGTTTACTACTCAGTTGTTATGCTTTTTCAATTCTATTATTGTTAGTGCAACTTTGGGTATTATGATATAATGTTCTATGCATAACTGGTTAAATGTATTAGCTTTTTTGAACATGAGAAAAGTTTTGAGTGTCATTGTCCATGGTCACTTATTATGGGTTGGCCGCATTCAGTCATGATGTGTGTAATTCCATGCATATTATAGATTTTTAGTTCTCTGAGTAGAGGATGCTGTGTGTGTGTGTGTGTGTGTGTGTGTGTGTGTGTGTGTGTGTGTGTGTGTGTGTATGTGTGGTAACATAGTTATATTTACAGGGGTCTACTTTGAAAGCTTGAAGTTTCAAAACTTCAAACTTCATATGGTTGAGACCATAAGATTGAAATTTTGAAACTTCAAATGGTTTAAATGGAGATCACTGTACAGAACAGAATGGGAAATTTACCGTTCTCTTTACTGTAGTGCGATTTTGGAGTTGGTATATTTAATTACCAGGGGGTGTGGAGGGTGCAGGGGGTTCATGTCACCCCCACGCATAAACATAAAAAAAAAGTTTTTATTTTTTTTTTAATGAAATTTTGAACTTTCAAAACTTTGATGTTCTGGTCTCGAGCATATGATGTTTTGAAAGTTCAAGATTCCAAAGTAGATCCATTTACACACACATAAATGTTATTATAAAAAATGAATACATATGTGTACTATGTATATCTATCTTATCTATCCACATTTTTATTTATCTATATCTAGACACACACACACACACACACACACACACACACACACACACACACACACACACACACACACACACACACACAGACACGTGTATGTGTGTGTGTTTGTTTATATAAAGATATGTAAGACTATACAGAAATGTATACAGAGTAGTGTTTACAGAGATATTGGATATGTATTTAGATGTGTACATATAGATACATACACATTTAGAGATGTGCATATAGAGACACACAAGACATGCAGTTAATGTGTCCTGACAATAATTTCTTCCTTAACTCACTTCCTTTACTTCTGCAGCTGATCTATATAGTCTTCAACCATTTTCTCCTGGAGCACATTTGTTGCCATTAAGGGCTCTTAAGTCATTTTCTCTGATTATGTTTTGTGTTGCATTAACTCCTTTGTAGAGTTATTTCAAGAGTCTGTGCAGCAGAAAGGTTGTGCAAGGTAAACGTTGCACAAAGCCTAGATAGCATATAGGCTGTTCATCTTTTCCTGTTGCCAGATCCTATTTCCTGTTAGTCTTTCTTGCCTGTCCTAACAACTATTCCTTCTACACTTCTGCCCCTACCATATAGGAGGCTCGTAGACTGTAGTACCATATTTTTGCACACAGCCTTGGTGGCAGATGGGCTGATCTCCTAGTCTTATCAGGACTATTTGCTTATACTGCTACTCCAGCAGTCTAAGCAGCAGTTGAGACTCTACAATTTAACCTCTGCACACAGCCTAGGTGGCAAGCAAGCTGTGCTGTTTAATCTCTGCACACAGCCTAGGCAGCAGATGGGCTGATGTCTTCCATCTCTTGTCAAATCCATTTACTTTATTGTCCAAATGTAAATGGGCTACAATTTCTTTTCATTCCCAGCTATTTCATCCTTCATACTACTACTGTGACTTTCTGTGTGGCAGACAGACTGTGCTATTTAACCTGTACACATAGCCTATGTGAGAGGTAAGTGGTTCCACTTAACTATTTTCACAACCTGTGTGGCAGGTAGGCTGTGCTACTTAATGTGTACACACGGTCTGTGCAACAGGTAGGTTGTGTTACTTAACCTATGCACACAGCCTAGGTGGCAGGTAGGCTGTGCTATTTAACCTATGCACATGGCTTAGATAGCAGGTAAGCCTTATTATTTCACCTCTGCACACAGCCTAGGTGGCAGGTAGGCTGTGCTATTTAACCTATGCACACAGCCTAGGTAGCAGGTAAGCTGTGCTATTTAACCTATGCACACAGCCTAAGTGGCAGGTAAGCTGTACTATTTAACCTATGCACACAGTCTGTGGGGCAGGTAGGCTGTGTTACACACCTATGCACACAGCCAAGGTGGCAGGTAGATTGTGGTTCTTCTCTGTTCTGGCCATTTTAACTCTTAGGCTAGGTGGCAGGCTACATTTAAACAGTTCTTTTAACTCATAGCCTAGGTGGTAGATATAGGCTGCACTTTCAGTTCATTTCCCGACACAACCTTTGTAGCTGATAAAGTATGCTATCTTTTTCTGTCTGAAGCTTCCATTTTTTAATTGAGCAGAATGCATCAGAGGTACAGCATTGGCAAAATTTCGGCTGGGGTATTTCTTCTGCCCACTTTTCCACCTCCTCTTCCAAGGATGGAAAAGACATTGTTGCATTACTTATTGTCATAGACTCCTACCAGACCTTTCTCTCCATTTTACCACCTCTCTCACCCTCCATGTCCTCTGCTATATTATCTATTACACATCTGATATTTCCTCATCCACATTCTATCACTGTCTTTACAGTTATAACTTCAACTATCTTATAGACTCATAACTCCAATTGTTAATGTCTCAAGACTTTCTTTAGCATGCTGTCTTACTATTTTGTCTGCCAGTTTAGCATTCAGTCTGTTCATTACAGATACTTTGCCTCTTTCTCACCCATGTTTGGAACCCTGCAACCCTACTTAGGCCCACTACTGGCGAATAAGAATACGCAATCAATTGATTGGCACCTGCAATAAACTCACTTATGTGACTAGGAAACAATTTCTGTTGCAATCCATACTCCTACAGAGGTCACCAAGCCCATCCCAAAAATTAAGGATCTTCTCTCAAACTCCATGGTCTGCTACTCTGACTTATACATTAAGAAGATAGTCACTCAAACCCAGGACCACCTCAACTCAGCCCTCGGTTGCAGAACCCAATTACCTATCATATCAGAAATAAAGACCTTAAAACTGCTTGGTTTAATGCATGCAGTCTTAATGATAAATGTAACAGTCTTGAAGTATGGCTGGTAACAGAAAATCCCCATATTCTTGTTGTATCAGAAACCTGGTTGAAGGATGATTGCTGCCCCTCTTCTTTTATACAGGACAACTACTATATGCTTAATGACAAAAGACCAGGGTCTAGATCTGGTGGCGGTGCTTCAATTCTGTGAGGTTGCTCTGATGTTTTGTAATCTGACCCATAGTGTTATTTCAGAGCCACAACAAATTAGCATATTTTTAACAGCTGATGCAACAAATGCCTTTAGAAGATTGTCATGTTTCATTATTACAGTTGGACAGCTCAGCCTGCTTTCAGTGTTCCTTCTGTTGATATTAGAAGTGCAAAACTTTCAATGAATTATCTGCTGTTTGCCATGATGGCTGCATTTCACAACTCCAGACTGACTGCTTTCACAACCAAAAGTGCCTGCAAAGGAATGCTTGGAGAGCCAAGATAGAGCTTTCCAAACAAACAACAATCTCTTTGAGATCTAGATTGCTAGTTCAGTCAGCCATTCTCAAGAGAAAGGTCTTTGCACCCTTGGACTGCATTAAACTTAACAGCTATTATGTGCAGTATATTATACCCTTAGCCTTTCTTTATGAAACTAATAAAAAATTGCAAGCATAGCATGTATGTGTTTGTTCAGAAAAAGAAATTAAAATAATCTGAAAAGATCTTCTGCATATCAGGCGACAGTCTTGCCATGTTTATGCATTACTTTTTTCCAGCATTTCAGAACAGGGCCCATTAAATCATTAAAACATTTGTGGGGGCCATGCAGCAGTATTTGATCTAAGATATTGTTGACCTAATGAAAAATGAATGCATAACAACTGTGATTTCAGTAATGTGTTACCATTAACTTACAGAGTAAAGTGCACTTAAAAGGGTTTGGTTTAATAAATTAAAACTTGGCTGTTATCAACAGAAACAATTTTTTCTTCTCTTGAAATCAGAACAATAAATAATTTCCAGCTTAGAGAGTGGAATGCTTTAAAATGTAGAAACTGACAGCTTGAAGTTAAAATAACATGGATCCTGCCATCATTAAATTAATCAAAATACTGTTATAATTAATGGAGTTGTGTTGCAGAACGGTAACACATAAGGTGTAGTCAAGAAGCGTAACCTTGCACAAATCCTATAAAAATATTGCTAAAGATGCAAGCCAATCTTAATTTTGTTTCCTAGAAGGAAGGCCAGTAGGAAGTGATAGATATCTCAGCTCTAATAACAGTTCCTTTGACCTGCCTCATGTAACTTAGCTACAGGCCAGCTCTCATGTCAGATAACATTTCTAAATGTGTTTCGATCTATCCACTTGTCAACAATCTTTCACTGATGAAGTAGGTGGAGTTGTTATTGTTATAATAACAATATGTCTATGTCTGCTTTAAAAATTGTGTATGAGTGATTTATTTTTATCCAGACTTTTATTGCCTGCAGATTGGAAGCTTTCTTTTCTCTCACTTTTATATCCTGTCAGTCAACTTTATGGTTTATAAAGGTTTATGTCATGTCCACGCCAGTGGATGTGTAAATTAACACACTGCTTTACCATTCTATTTCTTTGAAATGTCACATGAAAATCTATAGGCTGGTTTGACAATCTTCCTAACAACTTACACAAATAAAATCCTGATAGAACACCCATAAGTTCAATCTAAAAAAAAATGAAAAGAACAAATCAAATTGTATAAAATTTACAAGGCTGAAATTTTGGAGAAACACTCATTTTCTTCTCAATGGACTGTGTCTCTCTTAGACCACCTCTGTTGTCACTGTAACTCCAACAGTATTACATCAAGTTTCATCCATTTCTCTCTCTTTTTTTTTTTGTTAAGTAGAGAAAGAACTACCCATGGCTTTAGTGTGTGTAGTCCTAGTGAAATCCTCCAAAGAAAACATTGAGTTCAAACTGACCACATCTTCTTCTTCTTCTTTCGGCTGCTCCCGTTAGGGGTTGCCACAGTAGATCAACTGTTTCCATTTCTTCCTATCCTCTGCATCTTGCTCTGTCACACCAACCACCTGCATGTCCTCTCTCACCACATCCATAAACCTTATCTTAGGCCTTCCTCTTTTCCTGTTACCTGGCAGCTTCATCCTTAGCATCTTTTTCCCAATATATTCTGCATCGCTCCTCAGCACAACCAACGCAATCTTGCCTCTCTGGCTTTGTCTCCAAACCTTCCAACCTGGGCTGACCCTTTAATATACTTCTTCCTAATCCTGTCCATCCTCGTCACACCCAGTGCAAATCTTAACATCTTCAACTCTGCCACGTCAAGCTCTGACTCCTGCCTTTTTGTCAGTGCCACTGTCTCCAACCCATATAACATAGCTGGTCTCACTACCCTCTTGTAGACCTTCCCTTTCACTCTTACTGGTACTCGTCTGTCACAAATCACTCCTGACACTCTTCTCCACCCACTCCATTCTGCCTGTACTCTCTTCTTCACCTCTCTTCCACAGTCACCATTACTCTAAACTGTTGATCCCAAGTATTTAAACTCATCCACCTTTGCCACCTCTACTCCCTGCATCCTCACCATTCCTCCCACCTGCCTCTCATTCACACACACATATTCTGTCTTAGTCCTGCTGACCTTCATTCCTCTTCTCTCTAGAGCATATCTCCACCTCTCCAGGGTCTCCTCCACCTGTTCCCTACTCTCACTACCAATCACACTGTCATCTGCAAACATCATAGTCCACGGGGACTCCTGTCTGATCTCGTCTGGCAACCTGTCCATCATCATTGCAAATAAAGGGCTCAGAGCTGATCTTTAATGTAATCCCACCTCCACCTTAAACGCGTCCGTTACTCCCACCACACACCTCACCACTGTCACACTACCCTCGTACATATCCTATACCACTCTTACATACTTCTCTGACACTCCCGACTTCCTCATACAATACCACAACTCCTCTCTAGGCACGCTGTCATATGCTTTCTCTAAGTCCACAAAGACACAATGCAACTCCTTCTGACCTTCTCTGTACTTCTCCATCAACATTCTCAGAGCAAACGTTGCATCTGTAGTGCTCTTTCCTGGCATGAAACCATACTGCTGATCACTAATCATCACCTCCCTTCTTAACCTAGCTTCCATTACTCTTTCCCATAACTTCATGCTGTGACTGATCAATTTAATCCCTCTGTAGTTACTACAGCTCTGCACATCACCCTTATTCTTAAAAAGTGGTACCAAAACACTTTTTTCTCCATTCCTCAGGCATCCTCTTACTTTTCAAGATTTCATTAAACAATCTAGTTAAAAACTCCACTGCCATTTCACCTAAACACCTCCATGCTTCCTTAGGTATGTCATCTGGACCAACAGCCTTCCCATTCTTCATCCTCTTCATAGCTATCCTTACTTCCTCCTTGCTAATCCACTGCACTTCATGATTCACTATCCACACATCATCCAACCTTCTCTCCCTCTCCTTCACTTCATTCATCAGCCCCTCAAAGTACTCTTTCCATCTGCTCAACACACTCTCCTCACTTGTGAGTACATTTCCCTCATTATCCTTTATCACCCTTACCTGCTGCACATCTTTACTAGGTTGGTCCCTCTGTCTAGCCAATCAGTACAGATCCTTTTCTCCATCCTTAGTGTCTAACTTTTCATACAACTCTCCATATGCCTTATCCTTAGCCTTCACCACCTCTATCTTTGCCATGCATCTTATCTCCTTATACTCCTGTCTACTTTCTTCATCTCTCTGACAATTCCACTTCTTCTTCGCCAACCTCTTTCTCTGTATACTCTCCTGTACTTCTTCATTCCACCACCAGGTCTCCTTGTCCTCCTTCCTCTTTCCAGATGTCACACCAAGCACCTTTCTAGCCATCTCTCTTACTAGCTCTGCTGCAGTTACCCAGCTATTCGGTAACTTTTCACTGCCACCCAGTGCCTGTCTTAACTCTTCCCTGAACTCCACCTCACAATTCCCCTTTTTCAATTTCCACCATTTGATCCTTGGTACTGCCCTCACACTCATCCTCCTCTTCTTGATCACCAATGTCATCCTACAAACCACCATCCTATGCTGCCTAACTACACTTTCCCCTGCCACCACTTTACAGTCTCCAATCTCCTTCAGACTGGCCCTTCTACATAAGATATAATCCCCCTGTGTGCATCTTCTTACACTCTTGTATGTCACCCTATGCTCCTCCCTCTTGTTAGAAATATGTATTCACCACAGCCATGTCCATCCTTTTTGCAAAATCCACTACCATCTGACCTTCTGCATTCCTTTGCTTAACACCATACCTGCCCATCACTTCCTCATCCCCTCTGTTCCCTTCACCAACATGCCCATTGAAATCTGCTCCAATCACCAGTCTCTCACCTTTGGGTACAGTCATCACCACTTCATCCAACTCACTCCAAAATTTTTCTTTCTCATCCATCACTCACCCAACTTGTGGAGCATATGCACTAACAACATTCATCATTACACCATCAATTTCCAGCTTCATAAACATCACTCTATCTGACACTCTTTTTCACCTCCAAAACACTCTTAGCATACTGTTCCTTCAGGATAACTCCTACGTCATTTCTCCTCCTATCCACACCATGATAAAACAATTTGAACCCACCTCTGATACACATAGCCTTGCTCCCCTTCCATCTGGTCTCTTGCACACACAATATACCAACCTTCCTTCAGTCCATCATATCAACTAGCTCTCTCCCTATACCAGTCATACTGCCAACATTCAAAGTTCCAACCCTCACTATCACAGTCCTAGTCTTTACTTGCCTTCGGGCATGCCTTCCCCCTCTTCTCCTCCTTCGGCCAACAGTAGCCCAATTTCCGCCAGCACCCTGTTGGCCAACAGTACTCATGGCAGTCGTTGTTAACCCAGGCCTCGACCGATCCGGTATGTATATCTGTACTGTTGTCCGCATGTATGAGTTGGCAAAATTTTATGCCAGATGCCCTTCCTGATGCAACCCTCCCCATTTACCGGGCTTGGGACCGGCACAAAGAAATGCACTGGCTTGTGCATCCCCAGTGGCTGGGTTGACCACATCTACTAGAGAATAATAAACTGGAATAGACTCCCTCGCCACATCAAGCAAAGTACCTCTTTACCCCTTTTTAAGCGCAACCTGGATAACTGGATGGAAAACAGAAAATATACCCCTGGAATTCCACCCATGTCCCTGCTGGACAGGGGTATCGAGTGCTGATTTGTCTAAACATGGGCTAAACTCTTGGCTAGACTTATAAAGACCTCAGGGCCAATAGCTTAGTAACCTCCTATGATCATATGAGACAATCATAAGGCCTTCTTCATATATTACTACTGGCTGTTAGTTTCACTGGATCCTACTGTAAAACAATCAATTTTTTTTCCTTTGCTGTTTGTACTGCAGTTACATTCTGGTAAGTCTGTTGCCATTTGGCTAAGTGCTTTTTATTTTGTTTTCTCCCTGCTAATATGTAGTGCATATGTTTATGTTATGAAAATATATATTTCTAACCCCTCATACTGAAGGCTTCTATTGTAATTAATACCTGATTTTATGTTTACATGAACAGCACAGTTACTGGATATTGTAGGCAATTGTTAATATATGAGAGTTTCGATTTGTGAAGAGTTTTTTCATTGACCAGGGTTGCTACTTCTTTTTTTTCATACATGCTACACATTCTAGCTGGCTGCCTTTTCTAAGTGTTTAAATAGCAGATTTACAGACTGTATGTTGTGTAGCAAAGAGTGTGAACTAACAGGTGTGCTACCTGTCTCTCTAACATCTGTAAGCCTACATTTCAGTAACCCCATATCTGCATGCAAACACATATCTCTTGTTAATTTTTTCTTCTTTCCTTCTATACTATGGAAACCACAACTTTTGTTTTTAGCAATCACAACCTTTCATACCTTCAAATATCTCCTGTAAGCTTTCTTACTGTGCTGTTTAAAGGCGAGAAAGGTGAAATGCACAACTGTGAAATATAGTGCACTACTCTTGTTTGCCAAACGTCACTTAATGTGGATGAGTATAGACAAATAGTACTGTACCTATCTAGTTCAACCATCAAGAAATCCTTATTAACTTTCCCTCTCTCTCTCTCTCTCTCTCCCAGTGAAACAAGTACATAGTAAGTCTAACTACTGCTGCTCCAAATGTTATCATATCCCACTACCTAAAGAACTTGCACAGCTGAATTTCACCTGCAGTTGCAAAAGTTTACAAGAAAAAATACACTGAATTAAATCTATGTAAGACAATTTCCAAGACTTGAACTAATAATTTAATTTATGTCATGCACTGGTGTGTTCTGTTTGTAGTGTTGAATCTGCTGGAAGGATATCCCCCACCCCCACTTACTCACCCACACTCACAGGCCTTTTACTGCTGAAGGTGAAGCTACATTAACACTTCAGCATATTTTACTCTTATCAGTGTAATAGATCCCTGGAAAAGACATTGAAAAGCCCATAGCTATAAAATTAAATGCTGTAACCTGAGTCAGGTTTTTAGAGTTCAGTCACCTTGTCTTTGTATCCATGAACATTCTACCTCACTGATTGATTGTTTATGGTGGTAAACCATCTGGGGGGGGGTTTCTTCCTGTTCCGTACACTTTGCTCACTCTTCTCTCCTGCCCTTCTCCCATATCCCACCCTCCCCCAGCACCTTTACTCATATCCCAAGCAAACCACTCTCCCTCATTCCTATGATCCAATTATATACATCAATACCTTGTCCACACCCACATTTCAATCACAGCTTACTTACTTTTATTTAACCAAACTTATCTGCTTTCTCTTACATCCATCACCTTGAATTCTCAATCCCCTACTATAATTCTTTGCATCTTACCCTGCTTTACCATCACAATACTATCACCACCTCAAACTGTCTTACATTAACTCCAGGCTTACTACCTTCTCTTCTATTATGCACACAAACGATCACTGCACCATAATTTTACAAGTGACCAGTCACATCTCCCCCACCCCTCCTTATCACAAACCACAGGGCAAAATACCTAACCACATTGTCAAAGACCACCCTGCAGTCTAAACATTTCCAACCTTACCTTTACTTGCACATATATCACAAGATAACATCTGTTTAGACCTGATATTACATTCTAACACATAAATACCACTTTTACTATTTTTAAACCCACTATCACAGTTGACATGTACCTCCTAACCTCCCTAGTTTCTTTAGTCTTAATTCTCAACCTCGCTACATCTATATCCTCGCTTACCCCCACACACCAATACACATCAGCAACCTTCTTCAACCATCACCCCAATAAACAACACAGCTTCTCACATATCTCTTCCCAGCTTTTCCCCTATACCCTCCCACATTATTCAAGCCACAAATTGGCCTCCTCATCTCCTGTGAAACCACACTTGACACCAATACCATCACCTTGGAATAAAAAACACTTCCCGTGGTACTCCTTCCTCATTACCTACCTACTCAAATGTGGAGACATACATCCTAACCCTGGCCCACCCTCTAATGCTAACTACAAGAGTAACTCAAAAGATTTAAACATACTTATACTGAATCTTAGAAGTATATGTAATAAAATAGCCCCACTACATGTCTGGATGGATCAAAATAAATCTGACATACTAGCCCTTACAGAAACATGGTTACACCCTGGTGTAAAAGACTCAGAAATAATACCTCCAAACTTTGCAATAGTCAGAAGAGAGAGATCTAAAAAAAAGGGGGGGGGGTTGAGGGATTGCTCTTCTATATCCTTCTATACTCAACATCACACCCTACACCAGTAATATACCTACCTTTTCCAATGCTGAAGTACTAAACTCTTTTTTGAACCTCAACATATCAAAAATAATTTGCATAATGGTAATATATATCCCACCAGGTAACAATATACCAGTGTTGGAAAATATTTTGTCCTGGACATCCCAAACAATAAACCTCAAAACGATAATCTTAGGAGATGTAAATATATATTGGCAAATCATAGCTTCCAACTCCCCCAAATAGTATAAATCTGTATGTTTTTTTCTCAGCTTATCAATACTCCAACAAGACACAGCAAAGATCTTACCTGTCAATCCACCCTAGACTGGATTCTAGTATCCCACCCTACCAATTACCCCTCTTCCGGTACACCATCTAGCTCCCTCAGCGATCATCTGCCAGCGGATTCCCTTAGAACAAACTCCCAGCAACTAAGAGTACACACTGTAAAATCAGTTAGGAACTAATTTTTGTCAGCATAAATTCAACAATCTCCTACATGAAATAGACTGGACACCCCTTAAACAACTATCCCTTAATGATGCTGTACTATACTTTAATAACACCTTCCTTCATGGATCTCTAAGGAATGTAAACACCTGATGAAGCAAAGGGACCTAGCCTGGTCAACCTGGAAACAAAACAAAAATGAACAAAATCATGTTAATTTGAAAACACTACGTAACAAAGTGACAAAACTAATCAACATAGATAAGAAGTCATACTATTCGTAGCTTCAACTCTGACATAAACTTAACCCCAATAAATTTTGGCACTCCATAATTTCAAAACACTATGTAACAAAGTGCCAAAACTAATCAACAGAGATAAGAAGTCATATTATTCCCAGATTCAACTCCAACATAAACTCAACCCCAATAAATTTTGGCACTCCATATCTTCTCTACTTAACCCTGGAACAAATAGAGACCACATCCTATCACCTAATACCCCTCCATCACAAATAGCCAAGAACTTTAACAAGCACTTCATAAAAATCAATATCAGACCTACTAACACCCCTAACGCTGGACCCCCCCACCCTTCAACCTTTTCAGACACCAACCTCAGACCATCAACTACTTCTAAACCTGTCATTACTAACCCCCCTACTCAACAAAATATCATATAAACCCCATTCTCACTTCAGCCCATACACACTGATACCATTAAGAAACTGCTACATAAACTAAAACCCTGCTCTACCTCAGCTGATAATCTAACACCACACTACCTCAGACTGGCTGCTAATTCAATTGCCTACTCAATCAGTATTTTTATAAATAGGTCTTTATCTGAATCAGAAGTACCTACCATTTGGAAACAATCTCACATCACCCCCATCTACAAAGAAGGCAACTCTTTTGATCTATCCAATTTCCGTCCTATACTCATCTTGTTACTCATATTCAAAATTCTCGAGAGGGGTATCCATCAGCAGGTAATGCAATATCTATTGAAAAACAATCTTTTATCCAAACCCCAACATAGTTTCGACCTAGCTACAGCACAGCTACAGCCCTATTATCTTTTACAGACACCATAAACAAAGCCAGAGATGCAGGATACTATACAGCCTCAGTTTTCCTTGATCTCTCCAAGGCCTTTGACACAGTGTCTCATCCCCTTACTATTAAACACACTGTCTAACTTAGGCTTCTCACATAACACAATAAAATGGTTTCAGAGCTGCTTCAAGGATCATAAACAAACAGTGAAATGGTCCAATGAACTCTCACCCTTTCTCCACAACCCTACTGGAGTCCCTCAAGGCTCCATCCTAGGACCCCTACTCTTCAACATTTTCACAAATAACCTTCACACTGCCTCTCACCCTGGGACCCTCATTCAATATGCTGATGAGTCCACTATAATCTGTACTGCTCAATCACTACCAGAACTACTTCCAAAAACTCAACAGTCCTTTACTGTAGTTAAATCCTCGCTAAGAAATGCCCAACTCTTTCTTAATCCAAAGAAGACGAAGCAAGTACTCTTTCATCCCAAGAACACCTCCCCTGTCACTGATCATTTTAACATCCTTGCATCTGACAACACCGTCATAGAAATAGTGCAGGAAACCAAACTTATAGGAGTTATCATTGACAATAAATTTTTATTTGACCCCCATATACAGCAACATATAAAGAAAACTAATCAAAAACTGGGACTCTTATATAGAAAAAAAACATTTCTTTGCTGCTGGAACCAAAACTACCCTTGCAAAAACATTTTTACTTCCCTCCCTTCTTTATGGTTCCCCTATCCTAACTAACTTATGAATTTCTACCATAAACAAGATGGAACAGTGCTACACCAAAGTTGCAAAGTTTGCCACAAACTCTAAATACCACACACACCACTGTAAACCACTCCTAGAATTAAACTGGCTTGAACTCCCCAACCAACTTGCCTTTATTCAGCTTTCCACCTTGCACAACCTTATTTTCAAGCCTACTGCCTGCCCTTGCACTAGCCAATCTAGTCACACCTTATACACCAAATTGATCCCTATGATCAGAAGACAAAAATCTCTTAGCTATCTCAAAACCCACAAGAAAGCCAGGTCAGTCTCTGTATTCATACTCTCTCTATACTTTGGAATTCACTACCTCTAGCTACCAGGTATATGACTGGCCTAACTCTTTTCAAAGCCTCTTTAAAAAATCATCTCAAAAAGACATGGGTCTGCTCCTGCATAAAGCCTGCCTGATGCTCAGCACTTCCTCTTTGTTGACACTAGACTCATCCTCACATTTCAATCCCTCACAGTCTGCAAGATCCTAAGGCTCTTCTAACCCCTTCTCTGTTTCTATACCATATCCTTAAGCTACTGCACAAGCTGTATTGTTTCTATTGTTTTTAACTCTCTCACTATCTTTCTGCATCACTAACTTTCTGGCTATTATTTTTCTAATGGAAACTAACTTTCTATTTATTTATTTATGTATTTATTTTTTCATGTACTATAGCAGTCAATGTCACATATTGCTCTACCTACATACTATTTTTTGGACACTACATCATGTATGGCGAGAGTGACTATTATTGTCTATAATGTTTTTAACTCTATAGAATCGTCTAGATGTGGTATATGTTGGAACATCTTGTAACACAGTTTGTTCTTTCAACTTATTTTGTATAGTATTTCTAATGTGATTTGTACTGTATTGGATTTTACTGTATTTTTATTGCACTGTATGTGGAGCTTTCTTCCCAGGCCTCTGGTGAAAATGGGTTCGGTAGACCCCGTCAGACCACCCCAGTAAACAAATGTCAAATAAATAAATAATAAATATATGTCCGCAGTCTCAAGGGAAGCACTCAGATCTGCTCAGAACTGGTTGTCAAGTACACCAATAATCCAACAAATCACCGGAACCACCACGATAGA
Source organism: Protopterus annectens (assembly GCF_019279795.1). Taxonomy (NCBI): domain Eukaryota; kingdom Metazoa; phylum Chordata; order Ceratodontiformes; family Protopteridae; genus Protopterus; species Protopterus annectens. The sequence goes on along the minus strand of NC_056746.1, from coordinate 1,575,065,327 downwards.
TAAAAGATTTTATTTTATAACAGAACAAGCGCTTTCACGCACCTAACAAGTGCGCTTCATCAGGTTACAAAGAATAAAGGTGAATGCTCCAGCTTATATACCAAAACTTACGCCCTAATTAATAAGCCTTTTTGGCGGGCAAAAACAAATCCAATATATCAATTTAAAATAAAAGTTATATACATCATTTAAAAATGTCATTATTAGATAATAAAACGTTATGACCATAATTCAAGTGTAGATTAAACTATCCATGATGATAATGTAGTATTCCTTTTTAAATATATTTCTACTGTGAAGCAATTCTCACATTTTAATATAGAATATCAGTAGGACAGTATAGTATCTACTTAGCAGCATTTCATATGTAGTCAAAATGGCTCTAAGGCATCTAACTCTTAAGTAATTCTATAACATGTTCATACTTATGCAGAATAAAAACATAACAACCAGCACATAATCTCAAAAACTCATGTCACAAAATAGAAATAGAGTGTAAAATAATGTAATAAGCATATAAACTATTACACATACATATATATGAGGAATATAGGTTCTAGAATACACAAATATCATAAAACAAGAAAAAGCACAAAAGAAGGGGAGGGAGAGGGGGGGGAAGAAAAGGAAAAGGAAGAAGGTAAAGGAATGAAGTAGAGAGAAAAAGGGGGGGAAGAGGGGAAAAGAAAAGGAAAGATGAGCAGAAAAGGACATAGAAAAAGAAAAAGCACCTACAGGTGTATATCATCACCTGAAGTGTGACATCAAAACAAAGTCACTGTTGTATGAATACTCTAAAATAGCTAAAAATTGATGGTGAAAGTTAATAACACTTCACATCTCTGTAGGAATCAATACATAACTATCTTTCATAAGAAGTGGATACAGCCCATTGAGAACCAGCAACTCATTCAGAGTTCATACTTAAACAATATAGAAATGTGACAACTTTATATAAACCCCAAACTATATTTCTGGGAGGGGGTAATCATAAAAGAGCAGGTCTAATATTGAGAGATGTATTAAGGCCAGGTTCTATATGTGCCCTAAGTATCAAAATCCATCTCAACTCATATAATTCTAGGGTTCCTAAGGTATCACCCTCCCGCCTACTAGGATACAAAATCTGGAGGACTCTAAATCTAAAAGAATGGGCCGGAGATGATTGACAATGTCGGGCTAACACATTGCTGTCATTCATTTTCCGTATATCATATACGTGATTGTAGACCCGATCCTTAAGCCTGCGTGTCGTCAGGCCCACATAATATACTTCACAGCAGACACATGTGGCTAGGTAAATTACATTAGTGGTGTCACATGTGGCATAAAAGTTCGGGGTGAACATGATACCTAGTTCCCTATTATCATATCTCTGTTCCTTCGTAATATATTTACAGATACAGCATTTCATGCAAGGAAACGTTCCTTGCCTAAAGTTAGCCCTTAAATCAGTAGGTGTATAAGAAACTTTTTCCTTACACAGTAACCTTTTCATGTTAAAGCAGTTGCTATATCTAAAACTAGGATATTTACCTACCACATTCATCAATTCTTTATTCATAGTTAGCAATTTCCAATTCTTGATCAAAATCTCTTTAAAATGTTTGACATCATTAGTATATTTGATGTCATATTGTACTATGCCCATCTGGGGTCTATGGTGATGTCTATATGGAAACTTCCTTGAACAGGTTTCAAGAACAGTTGTGCTGTTATTTCTACAGCTCATGACTAACTGGGTAGGATAACCTCTGTTAATAAAACATTGAACTTGAAAGTCTAGGAGGCGATTACTCTCATTGTCAGTATTACAGAGTCTGGTTACCCTAGTCATCTGATTCTTTACTACATTAGAGAAAATGTGCCTCGGGTGCATGCTCTCATAATGTAGTATGCCATTTTTCCAACATGGCTTCCTGTATAAAGATGTAATGAACTCATTCTTGTCATTTTTAGTTATTGTTAAATCAAGATAGTTGATGCTAATACAAGAAAGCTCATATGTAAAACTCAAAAAGGAGGTAGTAGTCCCCATGTAACTTACAAAATCATGTAGAGATTCAGCAGTACCATTCCAAAAAAGAATGATATCGTCTACAAACCTCCTATAAAAAATGGCCTTATTGACAAAATTCTTGTCATTAAAAATATATGCCCTCTCCCATTCATAAACTGCTAAATTCGCATAGGCATTCGCACAGGGGGTGCCCATGGCAACCCCCCATGTTTGCCTATACATTTTATCTTGAAACATAAAAATGTTATTGTTTAATATCAGGTCCAACAGAGTACAAATAACAAGCTGATCATCATTGCTGATGTTATCACATTCATTTAGAAGCCTCCTAACTGCCTCTATGCCAAACTCATTCGGTATACTCGTAAATAGACTCTTAATATCAAGAGTAATCATAAGAGTATCAGAATTTATTCTATCAAGTAACGATACATCTTTAAGGTCTTCTAACAGTTTAAATGAGTTTTTCAAGATAGTGGGTATCATTTCCACTAATGGGCCAATTTTGGATTGTACATATTTTGAGGCATTCTCAGTTACCCATAGTTTGCCCGATACTATAGGCCGCAAAGGTGGTGGATGTATCCCTTTGTGTACTTTGGGCAACCCTTTGATTATGGGAATTAATGGGGCCTCAATGTCAAGAAACTCATAGAGGGATTTGTCAATGCATCTAGACATTAAAAGGTCGTATAATGTGTCATGGACATTCCTAATGATTAATGCAGCTTCTGATTTACCTATTAATATATAAGCAACATCATCATTCAACATCTCATTCATTAGGTTGTCATAACAAACAGAATCCATTATTACAACACCCCCCCCCCTTTATCAGCAGGTCTGAATGTCAGGCTGTTATCTTTACAAAGGGCATCCAGGCTATGCTTCTGTTCCACATTTAAATTCACGAAACGTTTCTTGTGCCGCTTCTCTCTGAAATAAGCATAAAAATCATGCTCACAAGCTCTCTGAAAACATTCAACAGAGCTCGGTAAAGGTGGCACAAAAGTGCTCTTTCTTTTCATCACCATAGTATTATATTCATGCGTCGCATTAACAGAGTCTTTATAAAGTAGCTTGAGGGCTACTTTCCTAGTAAATTTACGAAGCATGATCGATGTGTCTGATAATTCACTCCCTCTGGATGGAATGAAGGAGAGCCCCCTATTTAGCACAGAACAATCAATTTCAGTCAAGGATCTGGATGACATATTAAAAAACAAAGTGTTCAAAATTTCTTCTTCCTGATTCCCCAGTTCTCGCCGGACATCTTGCGTTTGCCTCTTCCCCTGCTTGTTGAGCGCGTCTGCGCTCGATGCTTGTATGGAAGCGGGGAGTTTAAAGCAGAAACTGCTTTAGGGGCAATGTTTAGCTGGTACATCCCATCTTTAGGTCTAGCTCCTCCGGTCATTAAGTTTAAACCCTGTTGGTTACAGGGTAAGGAAGAGGTCGACGATGCTATATCCACATCAGATTGTGACAAGATCGAGGCACTACTATTAGGTGCATTATTAATTGGCTCAGTTCGGCTGGTCGTGCTGGTCGTGTCACTAGATGCTGCACTATTCTGATCATTGATCTCACCTGAAGCAGCAGCTTCATTAAATCTAGGCCATAAGAAGATATGGCCAGATTGAAAATCATTACAGTCACGTTTTAGCTTTCTGAGCTTAATTTGCTCCAGCTTATTGCTGTAGAAAGTTAATTGTTTCAGCATGTTGTTTAGTCTGGTCATACAAAAGTCACTTTTATATTGAGAAATCAGAACCTTATGCTCACCTTCAACCTTATTTATAAGATCTTCCTCTATGGGTTGGAAGTACTCAATAAGTAGCCTTAGGTAGTTGTTACCAAGATCCAAGTTCAGCTGTTGCCATCTTCGTAGGAGTTCCGGATGCGCCTCTCCGTAGCTCGGCATGCAGAGAACCCGCATGCCTCGCGGGATGACTTTGAAGTGCAAGCACGCCTCCAGGTGCTTCCTCTGCCATATAAGCCTGTGGAGCTTATAAAGATCATTTTCTAGGCTCCTTAGCGCTACATAAAACTCTTGCACATTTTCCGTGTTGGTATTCACCGCTAACGGAGTAGTAGCTTTATTGTCATAATTAAGCAAAGAGTTCTCTCTCTGATGAAACAGTTCATTCCAGTTAGTAACATTATCAGTATTACCAGGAACATAATCAAGTTCGATATTCGGTGTTTCCATCGCGTGTTGGTTAGCCAGGAACAAGAGCAAAGAAGCCAAAACCAAAAGCACGAAACCCAGCACGACCATCCAAAGGTACCAGCGAATAAAGCAGTAGAATAATCCAACAAATCACCGGAACCACCACGATAGGGAAGCACTCAGATCTGCTCAGAATTGGTTGTCAAGTACACCACATACACAAATGCCTTGGATGTAGCCAACCTGTTGGCTGACAGATTCAGTGAATATGTCACCCCTCTGTCCCCCCATCAATAAATCAGGAAATCCCCAGTACCTGCCCTCCTCCCCTTATCTCTAGGGAACAGGTCATCACTGCCCTCTCAAAGGCAAAAAATATAGCCTCCATGGGACCTGATAACATCCCAGGCTGAATCCTACATGAACTTAAGCAGGAACTTTAGGCACCCTATTCAACCAATGCCTCAGTACCAGTTTCATCCCAGCTGAGTGGAGAACAGCCACTGTCATCCCTTTGCACAAAGGTGGAGCATCCACTGATCTGGGAAATTATAGATCCATCAGCCTAAATAGCCTGATTTTCAAGGCCATGGAACAGATTATTATGGACCTCATAGATTTTGTGCTTAGGATGTTGTTAGTAATGTGATAATTTTTGGGGACATCACTCTTCCCAAAGGGGGTTATGATGCATTTTTTGGCATTCAGTTTGAGGCCATGTTTCTGGCACCAGTCATTTGTTTGGGTGAGACATTCTTGGTGGATGTCCACATCATTAAGGGAATTGATGACAGCACCCAAGTTGCAGGAGGTGGCTGTATTTTTTGCCTTTGAGAGGGCAGTGATGACATGTTCCCTACAGATAAGAGGTTGGGGGCAGGTGCTGGGGATTCCTGATTTACTAATAGGGGGACAGAGGGGAGAAGTTTTTGCTAAATCTGTCAGCCAGTAGACTGGCTATATCTACAGCATTTGTGTATGTGGTGTCCTTGACCACCATTTCTGAACAGATCTGGGTGCTTCCTTTGAGATTATGGACATATGTGAAGAAGACCTTATGATTGCCTGTAGTAGATGTGGGCAATTTGGACTCGAAGTTGACTTTAGAGGATTTCACTAGTGCTCTTATTTGCTTGTTCAAAGGAGAGATTGCTTCAAAGTGGACACCCACTCTTTCTTGGTCCTGGACAGCAATTTTTTCCTTTTGTTATATAGTTTATTTATTGAAGATGTCCAACAGACAGGTTTACTCTTCCTTGTGGAGGATGATTTTGTCCTGCCGGGTATTAATGATTCCATGCAGCTATATAAATGCTTGTATAGTACTTTGGTGTAGATTTGGACATTGGTGCCAGCTCCTACAGTGGGAGGAGGGGGCTATGAAGCTGTTTACACCATCCCTCAGGAGGTTGTACTCAGCTTTGGAGAAGTTTTTTGCTTGACCCTAGCTAATGGGGGTCAGGGGAGGTGGTGATTTCGAAAGTGACCGCTTTATGGTCGGATCTTACCAGGGAGGATGATACAGTATGGGTGCTGCAGTGGTTACTCATGCTGGTTAATACCAAGTCCAAGATATTATCACCTCTTGTGGGGATATTGGGATATATGTTCCAAGGCATTTGCATTGATAAAATAAAGGAATCTCTGGGCATTTGTGTTCTGGCATGAGTAGTTTTTCCAGTCTATGGTTGGGTAATTAAAGTCACCCAGGATCAGGGTAAAGGGTTGAATCTTCATAGATGTGAAGAGGTCCAGATAGGTGGAGTGGGCAACTTTAGTCAAATTTGGGGGCATGTAGCTAGCTATAATTTGAATAGGGTTCTTGTCAATGGTTAACTGCACCAAGAGTGTCTCCTGTGTGTCATACTGTTTGACCAGCCTAGAGATGTGTGTGTCTTTAATATATATTGAAACTCCACCTCCTTTGGCTTTACTGTTCACATTTTGAGGTCTGCATGTATGATAGGATGAGTAACCAGGTAAGGTTGGGGTGCTCTCCACAGCTTTAAACCAGGTTTCTGTGACTGCACAAATGTCAGCATCTTCCAGGGTTAAGAATGTTTGCAATGAGTGCAGTTTCATGTTTAGACTCCTAGTATTCAGCAGCATGACCTTTAATTTGCATTTTGATTAATTTTTTGTGTAGGTAGTATTGACCTCATGACTTTTAAAGACACTATGGAGAGGCAAGGGCCTTTGCTTGGAATGACACCAAGCCAATGTCAACTAAGCCAATTGTTAAAGTCAATCATTTTCTGTTTGTATTGCGGCATCATTCTGGGTGATGGTAGAATGCTGCTTAAGGCTAAGGACATACCTGCCTGGGACACATTCAGTGAGCTCAATCATGCCTGTCTTCATATAGTCCAGGGAGTTACATCTCAAGTCGTTCGTGCCAACACGGAATATGAAAGAGTCATAATAGTACCTGTTGTTGAGAGACTTGAGTGCGTGTGTGATATGGTGGATTCTGGCACCTGGCATACAACTAACCGTGACTTTCTCCTTAACCAGCCCGGTGAGAGGCACATCTGTGTGTCTCACAATGGAGTCTCCTATGACTAATATGTTGGGTTTATGGTTAGGCCTTAGTGGTTGTGAGACACTGGTGTGTGGACTATGCATGGTATGTAGTGTGGAGGGTTGTGGAGTTTTTATGTGTTTTTGCCTCTGTGATCTCCTTTGTTTGGGTTTGTTTTTGTTCAGGACCTCCGCGTATGTGGGTGTGTGTTGTGTAGTTGTGGGTGGTGTTTGAGGTGCAATGATTGTGTTGAAAACCTTCTCAGTGCCAGATATACTGGGTTGTGAGTAAGAAAGCATAGACTCTAGCTTCTTTATTTAATGCATCCCTCACAAATTCTGTTCCTAGGTGGTAGTAGTAGATGGTTATCCATGTACATGAGGCAGTTGCTACACTGTCTCAGGATGCCCATATCAACCAGGGTGGCAGGAGAAACCGTTTCCTGAAGGGGTGGGTGAAACAACATTAAGGCAGGTGCAGAAGACAGAAAACACCAGTGTGTTAACCCATACAAATGATGGTCTATTAATTCTTACAACTAGAACTGGACACGTACTTACTGTTTCATGTTAGTATAGTCTTTTGACGTGGTATGCTACAGCCTCGCTCAAATACATATTAACTGCATCTGCACACCCTATTACAGTTAAGTACTCAAGAAAACTATATATGACATGCTGCTAACATACACCTAGAGTATGCCTATTGTTAATCTCTCTGCTATATGGCATCTTCCTCGGAATGGAAAGTATACAACTTAACACTATCATCTGGCTATCTACTGGTTGAAAATCTCTTAAAAACACTGCTTACTTTAACATTATCTATGAACTGATTGTGACCAGTATGGTTCTGGTGCACAAAATCCCCTTACTGTATAGCTTATTATCATACTATACAGCCAAACAAGGCATTTACCATGGACATCTATCAATTACTATATTTAATTTTTGCAGTATATAGTCTTTGATGCACACCAGGTGCATTGAAGCTTATCAAACTCATGGAGTTCTAAGCCTAGTGGATGATAGATTCATGGTACCCATGCAGTAGCATTGGACTGCAGACTGTTGTATGGCATGTGGTTCTTGAACGTGTAGACATATGCAGATGTCTAGCATTTTGTTATTTACTTAGGGACTTTGCATCCTGGAGGGCAGAGATGCCAGTAACACAAAGTGGCTTAGATGTCCTGCATGGTTTCTGAAGGCAACAGAGATATTTCTTTATCTCTTTCACAGACACTTCAAGTAGCCATGTCTCGGTCAGCATGATGACCCCTTCACAAAGTTGAAAGCCTGGCTTTACCTGGGCCAAAAGCAGAGTACAGCAATAGACATTTCATTGTCTGCAGAACAGTACAGACATTTTTTGTAGTGACCTGAATTACTGCCTGCCTGAAGTGCTACAGGAATGGGAAGTTGATCTGCAAAGGAAGCACATGACTTGTTGTTAGTATTAATTTTTTAACTGGTCTACTTTTGCACATTTTGTAATTTTACTGTGTGTTGTTTTATTTTCAGATCTGGAAGAGATACATGTTAACAGGCTGGGGTGACACAGGAGACAGCAAAGACTGTCAACAGGTCAGGCTATATAGTTCACTGCAGGCTTTAAATATTGCTATATTTGAATAGCATGTGGTACTTATGGTGACTTTCATGTTATTGTCTCCACCATGTGGGCCCACCTGATGAAGATGAAGAGGAGACCCATGCTGTCCCTCTAAGTTCTTTTTTGTGGCTAGTGGGGTGGGGACAGAACTTAAGGATGTGGCTGTCTTTTCAGGGAAGTGTGCAAGCCCCTTTCATGTGCATGTTCATATTCTACCACCTGTCAGCAAATCACAGCAGTGGCAGGTGATTCCTGAGGAGGTAAAATGTAGGTTAGTCCAACATTTTGACCACACTGAAGGTGTTCTGCAGAGATAGCAGATTCACTGGAGCAGTGGGCCCTACCCATCAGGAGCCAATAGCTGGCAATTGTTCTCTATACGTTATCCTCTGTTTGCCTGACATCTCACCTATGACCAGTCCCCCACCCCTTCCCCTGTTTACTGAGTCATGACCCATACCATCAGCATTTTCCAACCCTCCCCATTACCACATAATAGTAAAACCAATGGAGGTGTATTTTGTTGATGTGTGGCAACAAAGTAGTATGTTCAGCCCCTGTCACCACAACCATGGGTGTAGACATCCACTGCTGTTTGCTTGTACTGATTCATGACTGGTTCTCTACATTTTGTGCCATTGTTGCTACTTTTCACTGTTTGCAAAGCATTTGTTCAGTTGGTTCTGTTTTTCCATCAAGCAGTATTTTAAATAACTGATTTTTTGCTGTTTAAAACATTATTTAGTGTCTCTTTGCTGTTTTTCTGATGTTTAAAATTTTTTAGTGTCTCACTGCTGTTTTTCTGTTTTTTAAAACATTTTTAGTGTTTCCCACCTAAATTAGTGTAGCCAGTAGCTGTAGCATAGTCCAGATACAGGTTTGCTGCATCTGGGTCTGTTTGTAGTGGCTGTTGTATTCTGAGCACATTTCCCAAGCTATCTTTGATTGGAAGGGGCTCTTCTGCACCCTTGTGAGAGAAGTGTACTGAATGGAACCTGTATGGTAAAGAGTGATTGGTCTAGGGCTTGCAGTAAGCACCTTCATTGGTTCTTTTGAATAAATATTTTTCTTTAAGTTTTTAGTTTCTGGTATTTAAGCCCCACTTTTGATTGGGTTTCTGCTTGCTTGCCCATCACATAGCAGTGTGCACTGTTGTACAACTGTGCACCATAAGCAGACAGATAATTCCGACACTTTTTCCCTTAGATACAACTGTAGTACATTAGTGTAATCCTCATCTTTGGCATATCTCTGGTCTAAGAAGTATTGCTAGTGAGCTGTGACCTATTGAATCACCAGCCAAAAACTCCGTCAGAAATACTCATCTACAGTGCACCTCCTAGATCAGTCCTGAAAGCACACCCTTTGTGATAACAGTTCTTCAAACTTAACATTATGGACAGTTGGACTACCCTTGTTTCTCCTGCCAGCCTTGTTGACTTGGGTTTCCTGAGGCAGTGTAGCAACTGCCTCATGTACACTGACAACCCTCTACTAATAAGTCACTCTAGTACAGAGTTCAAGAGATGTATCTGCACCAAGAATCATGAATCCCTGCTCTCTCGCACTCAAAACAGTAACACTGAAGAGGTTGTTAACTCACCTACCACTACTCATGCACATAGTACCACTACTCATTCACATAGTACCACTACTCATACACACAGTACACATCCAACACATAAACCAACATATGTGAAAGTTGTCCAAAAAAACTTACTGAAACACCAGAGACCTCCAAAACAAAAGAATGCTGCAACTAACACATTCCTCACAGGATCCAAGACACATAGCAACACCAGTGTCTCACCAACCAAGCTCTTAAAGTGTAACACTCAAAAAACAAATTTTCTTGTCATTGGAGACTTCATAGTGAGACACATGGATGTCCCACTCACAAGGTTAAACAATGAGAAAGTCACGGTCAGTTGCATGGCCCGTGCCAGGATTCATCATATCACGCATGCATTCAGGTCTCTCAGCAACAAGTACCATTATGACTCTGTCATAGCTCATGTTGGAGTGAATAACCTGAGATGTACCTCATTGACTATATGAAGAGAAAGATGATTGTGCTCTCTGGGTATGTGTCCCAGGCAGGTATGTCCCTAGCATTGAGCAGCATATTACCCTCGCCTAGAACAATGCCACAGTATAAACAAAAAAATGATTGATTTCAATAATTGGCTTAGTTTTTGGTGTCATTCAAAGGGGATCCAGTTTTTGTCAGAATGGGATGACATCAACCTCACTGCTTTGCCAGAGATAGTTTGCAGCTGGCACCATTAGGCTTTTGGCTGCTGGCAAAGGCTCTTGCCTCCCCCATAGTGCCTTTTTTAGGCAAGGTCTCAAAAACAAAATTGTGAAGTGAAAATTGCCAAGCATAACAAAATAAGGTTTATTATGCTAAATGTTAGGAGCTTAAACCAAAAACTGCACACCCTGGAAGCACTTCTATCACTGGAAGATATAGATGTGTTTGCAATCACAGAAACCTAGTTCAAGGCCTCAGAGAGTACCCTGGCCTTCCAAGGCTACAATGCCTTCGACACCTTCATACCACAAAATGAACATGTGAGAACCAAATGAGGTGATGTTTCTATCTATATTAGGGATACATTCACCTCCTGACTCCTTAGATTTAACAACTCCATGGAGTTACTCCAAGCTGAGATTACTGTGGGTAAGACTCCTATTCAAGTCATAGCTAGTTATAGATCCCCCTCTATGGATCATGATGCACATGAGGCTTACTTGACCAGACTGGACTCAATCCAAATATTGCCAAACACTCTGGTCATGGTGGATTTCAATTATCCCACTATCAACTGGGAGCCTACTCTAGCCTTAACTCACTAGCACAAAAGATCCTTGACTTTGTTAACTCAAACACCCTAGAACAAATTGTTCAAACCCCAAATAGAGGAACAAACATACTAAATCTGGTCTTCGCTAACATGACAAACAGATACACTATCACAACTCTAGGACCATCACTATTCAAATCTGACCACAAATCAGTTGCCTTTGAACTGGCACTAACACCAGGGTTCACAAAGGGCAAAGTCAGACTTAAAAACTTCACCAAAGCAAACTATACCCTCCTAGAGGAAGGTATAAATGCCTTCCAAGACTGACCCCAAGCTGGAAGTGGTAACTACACCAAAGCTTACATTAAAGCCCTGCACAAACACTTGTATAAGTGTGTAGCCTTGGCTGTTCCAGAGAGAATCAAAGCCAGATCCAAGTAAAAACAAGCCACTCTATTGGACATCCAGCATCAACAAACTGTACAACAAACTCAAAAAGTTACTGTCTAAGAAAACTAAGACAAGGCCCAACAATGGAAAAGCACCCTCCTCAGCCTCAACAGGCAAATAAGACAACATGTCAAATCCTCTAAGGGTAACTTTGAAAATAATTTAGCAATCACAGCCAAGGATAACAATAAGGCCTTTTACAGCTATGTACATAGATAAAAGGTAGGAGCCAAACATGTGCTGAACTAGCAACTAATGGTACCACATATACTGATCCCGCATAGATAGCAAACCTGCTAGCGGACAGATTTGGTGAAAATTTCACTCCCTTATCCCCTCCAAACTTATGACAAGTCTTGCTCTCAAATCCCCTTGCCACCCTACATATCCAAAGAGCAGGTCATTAAAGCCATGTCTAAGGCAACAAATACAGTCTCTCTGGGACCAGATGGCATCCTAGGTTGTCTTCTAAACAAACAAAAGCATGAACTAGCATCACCATTAAGTACCCTGTTCAGTCACAGCCTAACCACAGGCTTTGTTCCTGCGGAATGGAGAACAGAAACAGTTATTCCCCTCCACAAAGGTGGCTTAGCAACAGACCCAGGGAATTATAGATCCATAAGTCTGACCAGCCTCATCTGTAAGGCCATGGAATGTATCATCATAGACCTCATAAATAAAGACATAGGCGACCTCCAAACCCTGGATCCGACCCAATCTGGCTTCATCAAGGACAGATCCTGCCTGTTAAATCTGGTGGATGTCTTCAAAAATGTGACCAGGGCCACTGACAAGGGAAAATCTGTGCACAGAGCATACCTTGACTTGGCAAAGATCTTTGACATAATCCCATACTCAAATTACTGATAAACTTAACAAAGTGAATGTAAACCCCTTTGTTGTAAGATGGATTGCCAACTGGTCACAAACAAGTCACACACTATCAAAGTGGGACACTCCACATTGAGCAGTAGACCTGTCACCAGCTGGGTGCCACAAGGGTCAGTGTTGGGCCCAATACTGTTTGGTATATACTTCTTAGAAGTCAGGCCAAAACTAAGGGGCTGCAGCTGACCAAGTTTGTGGAAAACTGCAAATTGGGTGCAATTATTGAATCCCCAAATGATGCCAGTATACTTCAGGAGAGTCTTACGCACACCGACTGGGGTCTTAGTCACAGTCTCAAACTAAATGCAAAGAAATGCATCATTATTCCCTTCTGTAGAAACAATGTCCCTTCACACTATCAAATTATTAACAATACCCTGTATACCTACAAAGTGGTAAGACATATGGGATCGCAAGTAGACTGTGACCTTAATTTTGACTATGTATGTACTGTAGTAAGGAAAGCTTTCTACATAGCACATTTGATTAACCAAAACATCACCTCTAGAGCAAAGGAGGTTATAACCCCTCTATACACATCACTAATCTGGCCCATAATTGAGCATAATGCTCCTTTTTGGCATGTACTGTACAAAGCACCTGCATCAACTGGAGAGACCACACAGGTTTCTAACTAAGAAGATCAAGGGACACCAGCATGTGCCTTACACAGACCGACTAAAGTCCCTGTCACTATACTCTGTATCATATAGATTTCGTAGGGGAGACTTATGTCTGGCTTACAGAGCAGTGTATGACCCAAACCTAATGAATTTGCTGTACATCCATAAATCAAATAGGACTAGAGCTACCCTTTCCAGGGGCCTAAATATGGCCTGTGACTACAATGTGATGTGCTGGAGGGACAAATTTGTCTCCCAGTGACTGCAGTATCTTTGGAATCATATGCCAGTTCATGTGAAACAGAGCACCTCTATGAAACTGTTCAAAAGGAACATGGATGTGTGGATGGGGCACCGTAAATTCTTACTGGGGATAGCAGCCACGACCCTGGACATGGGCAGTCATTACTAAATAGAATCCTGGGTATTGACTAGAGTATCTATGGTATTACATTGGGATGAAATGACTAGACTTGAAATGACCTCCAGGTCATTAGCCTAGTAACCTCCTATAATCCTGTGATCCCATGACCTCTGCAAAACTGCTTACTTACTCTTTCCATCTCTATTTTACTTTGTGTAGCTTCCCTCTTATTCCTTCTTTCTTCATAAAGAAAGAGTAGCTATATTCCCTCCAAAAATAACACTTACCCTACCTTCACACTCCCCTTTGCACCCTACTGTGTGTTTCCCCTTATGTGTCCCCTCTTCCTACTCTCCCCCCTTTTCCTATGTCATATGTAGAGTTCCACCTACTTTTAAGCTAACAGTTGTGGCCATTTTCATTTGGCAACCTGACTGACTACTATGATTCTACAATTGTATGAGTGTCAACTAGCTGCATTTTGTGCTACTTTCCAGAGCAGTCCACTACCAACTAGTTCACGGTGCTCTGTGCCACAGCTCACTTATCCTATAGTACCATAGCTACGCTAATAAGAGTTCATGGAATGACTGATCATGGTCTGGCAGTTCTTCTTGCTCTGCTCACTTGTGTGCCATGAGATCTTCATTATTTGCTGCAGCTTCTGTGATTTAGCTCTGGTAATTACAGTACCTGAGCTGAGCACTGGGGTTTGCACAGTTGCATTGTTCCTAGGATAGCCATGCAGTTAGCTTTAACTGAACTTTGCTGTCCAGCCTTCCTGCTTAACAGTTGGACATTTGCATAATGGATTTCTGTGAATAACATCCTTATTTAGTGGGTTCTGCTTGCTATATACATGCTTATTGTGCTGTGTTTTATGTCTGGTCAGCTTTAAACCGTAGACTATAGATTGTGCTGATTGTGTTGACTATATTCATATATTCTACCAGTATGTTATGTGTATTGCTTGCATTTGTCCAGGTTATAGATAGGACTAAGGTCCAGCTATATCTTTTATAAATGTATTTATTTAAATTTGATTACCAGAGTAGAACACTGATCAAACAATTGCCACGTACAGGTTCAGCCCAGAATTATAAACCATCAATATTAAAGTAAATGTTGTGTTATTATGCTACTTGAACTAAACCTAACAATGTTGTCTTGTTATTATAGTTTAATTATTGCCTTGTTTTGTAGTGTTTATAGGTCATTAAAAATGTATTTTATTTATTTCACATTTGTTAACTGGGATAGTCCAACTGAGTTTGCAAAAAAAAACATTTTCAGTGGAGATCCGAGGGGAAAAGCCCCAGCATATATAAGTAAAGACAGACCCCAGGATTCATGAAGCTTGCACCAGGTGCAGGCGTAGCGTAGGCGGTATAATGCCAAACATGGCCGCCGAGCGATTCAGGTATGATCCAATTCCATGTGCACTACCAGCATACGCCAGATCTGTGCAGCCCTCGGCTTAGGTATGCTAATCACCCCATGCGCAGTGCTGCACCATGCAAATGAAGGTACATAGCAATTCATGAAGTGGTGTAGGCATAGCATAAGCCCACAGAAATGTAAACCAAAAAACACGGTTTACATTTTTCCATACAGAACATCGGAGCTATGAAAGTGGACCAGACTCATGTATTACAAAGTTAACATATGCCAATGGCTAAATATACAGCCAATGGCATAAGAAAAGATGCACAACACCTAAAAAACAACATTTAATGTCATGTCCACAGTAATGCAAAGTACAACCACAGGGCATGTGTGTGCAAACAGGAACACAAAGAAAATATATACAAATGTCATAAAATCGCAATGTAATACAAATCATGATTTCACCATAATACTCAATGGTATGCATGGCACACCACAACCAAGCTGCAAGGGTTGCTAAGGGTCTGTGACAGTGTTCGGCATGGTAACTAGGAATTAGTAGTCAATGCCATGCAAATGAGGCAGGTAATAGTGAATCACAAACGTCTCGCCAGACTAAGGATGTACCATAAGGCGTAGCGCTACAACACTGAGGAGTGGCTTAGAGGTATACATGGCATCAGCAGTGGGGTGTGCCACCATAGCTGTAAGCACATTGGAGCAATGCAAATCCAGCCTGGCCATTGCTAAGCAAAGCCGCAGGACAGGGGAGGGGAGGTAGGTATAGCATCGTTTAGCTGAGAGCACATATGGTGCCCGAAAGCGCATGTGTACGGGGAGGAAAACGTGCCCAAAACCTGGTAAGCAGATGCATGCGCCACGCACCATAGCTCAAACAGGAAGGTCAGGGGAAGAAAATAAGGAAATGCCACAGTAGGGTAATTGGAGTACAACTGAGCAATTAACACCTATTAACTCACAGTGGGCAATCAACGGCAGCTGACAAGTCTGCTCGCAGAAACCTGCAAAACAGGATACGGGAGGTGTCAGATTGCAAAGAAAAGAGAACTGTCATAGCAGAGCAAAGCAAACCTGCAGTAGACCAGCCATAGAACACATTACACAAGATAAGCCAGGTGTAGGAAAGTACAAATGAAAACAGGCTGCTGGATGCATGCCAGAAAATGGGAGGTGAAATGTGAAGAAATGTAAAGGGAAGGGCAAGAGGTAATCCACGGCAGCCAAATGTAATTCGACACCAAAGGCACCACAATAGTAGTTCCTGTCATAAAACACATAAGATACCCTGTAGCTACGATCGTACATACACACCCTATGACATCATCGGTGTTCACAGCACAATAGTATAAAGCATGAAAGCACCCCACACACACCTGTGTATTCCCAAACACTGCACCATAGGTGTAAACATACGGGGAACTTTTACAATGTACATGTTGGGAGCTGCCATAGCTGTGATTCATCACCATGTGTTAGAGACTGATGGTGTTGTGGAGGATGATACTGACAACCACCGCAGACCCCGGAGGAGGAGAAGAGTGTTCAGACCAAGGGTAACCTACCAGGGGCTACATGATCTGGAGATAGTAGAGCATTACAGGGTGGACAGGGACATCTTACAGCAAATAGTTGAGCTGTGCTGGCCACGGCTGAGATCCAGAAACAACAGAGGGGAACCCATCCCAGTGGACATGAAGGTATGTGTAAGCTTGCGAATACTAGCCACAGGTACCTTTCAAAGGCCAACTGGAGATATAATGGGGATCTCACAGGCATCAGCATCCAGGGTACTACACCAGTTCCTGGATGCCATGTTACCACATGCCAATGAGGATATATACTTACCCCAAACTCAGGAGGAGTTGGCCAGCAATATGTGTCTCTTCCACCATGTGGCACACTACCCGGAGGTACTGGGTGCGATAGACTGCACGCACATACATATCAAGTCACCACCCGGTGAGCATGGTAGGCGCTACATAAACCACAAGGAATACCACTCCATCAACTGCCAGGTCATGTGCAATGCCTAGGGTATTATCATGGATGTGTGTGCTGGCAGCCCTAGAAGCTACCATGACTCTCACATCTGGCATGCCTCACAGCTGTATCAGGTATTTGTCAGGTGGGACATCCCACATGGCCACCTTGTGGGGGATGCTGGCTATGCACTGGAGCCGTGGATGATAACTCCCATCAGAAATGCACACACACCCATGCAAGAACGCCATAATGAGGCACACGCACAAACCAGAATCATCATAGAGCGTGTGTTCGGGATGCTGAAATCACGGTTCCGTTGCTTGGACATATCTGGTGGAGCCTTGCAGTACTCTCCAAGCATGTGTGCCCACATCCTCATAGTATGTGCCATGATACATAATATGATCCTGCAGAAACAGCTGCAACAGGGACAAAATGGTGAAGGCCCTCACAGCCCACCACAATTGCCAAGGCCATCACAGGCACAGAGGGATTCAGACCATGAACACCCTGTGCCAGCCCCAGTAGGCAGACGGAGGCATGCCCAATATGCCTATGCCTTGGCAAAGAGGGAACGTATAGCACATACTCTGACAGTGTAGGTCCCTACGGATTGACACACCTCTCCACCTGCACACACAGTAAAATGGATGGCACACACACACACACGACCACCTGTAAATTGTAATGTATAGGTGGCCTACTGTGTGAATCCTACATAGGCAGCCCTCAACCATTGTACACACAACAGCTATTGGAACAAGGAATGTCAACACCTGAACAGTACACGCACCTATCAGCATATGTTGGTACTGTGTGTATAGGTTCCTAGGTACATCAGTAGGTACATGCCCGATTGTCAGAGGCCATTCATCAATCGAGGCAAACAGTGTCTGCTGTCGCCACCACATCGAGTAACCAACTGTCGCTCAGTGGAGCAAAACCAATTGCAGGATCCATGTGTCTAATCACTGTTCCCCACACACTCTGCATGGATTTCCTGGTGCGTTAATGAGGGGTTCCATATAATGTAATCATGGATGTAGTGGCGAAGCATGGGGTGTACCCATGACAGGTATCTGTCACCCCAGCATGCTCCACCTACGGTTGTGTGAAGGTGTAGCACATTATAGTGTGTGGCTCACTGTGACATACATACCCAATGCTGGAGCACATCCATTAACCATCACTTGGACATACCATTAATAGGTCTCATCCATATGTAAACAAACTGAGTTACCCATTTGATCGAAGTATGGAGTAACAGCCGTAGTACAGTCCACATACAAACACCATAACACATGTACAAATCCCAGATGCCCAAGTGGTAAATGCAGTGATTGTCGTGCATGTTCCCGGTCCCACGTCCTGCAAGGGATGTAACGTAATCCCGAAGGCACGAATAATGCTTGTTGGATGCAGGTCATCAGATCATGTTTTGCATATGTTAGCGGGAATATTTGTTGCCCAGTTATGGTAAGCGTCGTTTAAATATGACTATACGGATATGCGTGAAACAGGGCTAAGCTTCTCTGAATATTGCGCAGATCATGGTCAATGATGTCCAGAACAGGTGAAACCAGCATTATTCACCCCTGTACTAATAGTAAAGGGTAAAATGACCACTGCCAGGAGTAGAACACGCAATCATGTACACAATCACCTAACACTAAGCTACCAAAGATGTACCAATGGCAGGTGTGTAATGTGACAGGTTCAAACACAAATGTGCGGAGTCCAGGTAACAGTATACACCGACATGTACACAGTGAAAGGTGTATTCTGCCTGTCACTCTCTCTGTTTTACACACATATATATATATATATATATATATATATATATATATATATATATATATATATATATATACACACATATACATAATAGAGATAGAAAGGGTGATAGAGAGATATATGTTGATATATACGGATTCACCTATATCTGCAAATATGTAGATAGGTCAACGACATGTACACAACCATGGAGGTACAAATAAATAGGATACGACCAACTATGGAATGTGTCACATACCGACACGCATAATCACGAGGCTGAAAGACCAAAAGAACACAGTACACTAGAACCGCGTGTAATATTATCATGATATTAAGGGACATTTAGTTATAGCTGCCGGTGTTGCGGTCCACGTAGGTACTGTGTTCAACTGTGTTTGTGATTGCCGTAGTCTGTGTATGTGTGTGTTGAGGGTGCCGTGTGCGTTTCTGTGGGACTGTAATGTGTGTGTGTGTGTTTGCATCATGTGTCTGTTAGTGCTAACTCGGAGGTAGATCATTACGGTAGGTGTGGTTATAGCTGGCCGTAGGCATACGGTTACCACCTGTCCCACTTTACGAGGGACAGCCCCTCCCTGGGCAGTTGTGTCCTGACAAAAAATATTAAAAAGGGCAAATGTCTGAGATTGTAGGACATAATTATGTCCCATATATTATGTAATAGTTGCATTAAATAGTTATGCCTGTATCTAAAAAACGTAAATGTTACATGAAACATGATAAGTAGCTAAAGTGCTACAAGAATAAGTATGTATTCAGGATAAAAGTATGTGCTATCCTGTGTACTGACCATGGGTATGTGTCGGCCTGTAAACACCGATGTGTATCCTGCAAATGTCCCACTATGGCCATTTGAAAAGGTGGCAACCCATGCCAAAGAGGTTCAGTCACCAACACAACTCAATGAGTGCAAATATCTGTGACAGAAATACACGGGACAGCTGTCATTTAGTAACATTCCTTTACATATCGCTGTATGTCCGGAGGTATGGAAGTATCAACCTCACCTGCATACTATATAGAAACCAATTAACAATGGCCCAATGTATAAGCCCGTAACAACCATAGTTTCAGTCTACTAACTGATAGGTGTTCAATTAGGGAAGGAGCCCACACACATATATGGAATAAGTAGAAATGCAGTCCCCACAAACCTGTATATGCTATGTACACCCACCTACATGTCCCACACATGAAACAATAGCAATACAGACTGTAATAACATCACAAACCTCCACTCACTCAATTACATCTGCAGAAGCGTTAACATACCTTGTGAGAGACACATTTGTAAAGGCGCCATGTGAAATCGTAGCTGTTGTATAGTGGAACAGGCAGCGATGTTACAGGTTTTGTTTGCAATAGTCCCTTATCAGATGGTTGAGATGACAGGTACACTCACATGTAGAACCACATACTCTAGTCATCACACACAATCCACGGGGGACATGAATCCAAAATATCCGTGTCTCTACAAATAGCAGTTGCAATTCCACACAACAAAACACATACAGACCGTCTCCCTGAAGGTAGGGCAAAAGGGCAACGCCCAAGTGGAGAATTCAATTATACCCCACTGTTGCCACGTAATTGGCGAATGGAGTATCTGCACAGCTGATGTGCATGTAATAATTTACTCAGGAACACCAACTGGCGGCAGGAAACCACATGTTACAGGTATCGACGTATATAAGGATGACTTGCCAGACATTCAAACTGTATGCTCATACCATAGAACCGTTTAAACAGTAAAGGTGTAAGAGAGATATTTACGAAAGTTCAGAATGCTAACAAGGTATGTAGGACACTCAGTATGTTAGTGTATGCATAGACTGTTTTGTATTAATTAAAAGTGTCCGCAATGCATAAAGTGGGAAAAGGTATTATGTAGTGATGTCTTGCTGAGCATAGTAACGCTTGTAGAAATTGTGTATCCTGCTGTGGGCCACAAGGTAAACATCACAGACACCAGAAGGGATCATACATGAGGGCTTTAAACAGAACAATTCCACACCACCCGCCGTCAGTGGTAGGGTATGTCCAACAAGTACGTGCCATAGCAGGGGATAGTATATGTTGATATACTGTCACAGTAGGCATGTGTATGGGCATATAATGACAATAACATGCCTAAGGTAGTCCTGCTGTGCAAGTATGCTTTGCATTATGGGATAATATGTAAAATATGTGTAATGTACAGTATTGTAGGTAGATATGTCAGATATTCTACACAGCATAACAGTTATATCATGCAAACAAAAGGTATCATCTATTGGCATGTACAATACACAATAACAGGATACATATGGCTTGTAGTCACGGGACACTGTAACAGCATGATAGCTAATCGAAATGGAAGAGCTACTCAATTAACCATGCACAAAGGACATGTAATAGCTTCACAGGTTCATAGTGAGGTACTATGCTGTCTGGCATGTCTATGTGTAAGTCCAACTACAGTGTTTACACCAGCGGCACCTCACTAGGGTAGTGTCCTGTCTGTGAACAGCAGAGCCATGTGTTACCTGCACCTCTGCACAGTACAGCCACTGCAGTGATCCCTGGCGTACATGTGTGTCTCCCATCCACCAAGTGAGGTATCTCATAAACAGTGCTACTGTGTGTCCCTGCGTGATGTACATAGTAATCATGTTCCAAAGCATGGTGAGTGTCTGGTTTGGGAATGTAACCCTCAAGAACATCCCACTCATTGTTGTGTTTGTGCACATATCCATGAGCATGTTGCTCTCAGTGGCTTTTGCTTATGTCGCTTATGTGGACTATATCCATGAATATTGTTGTGGACATGGGCCCTGTATGTTCAGCAGAGTTCACCCCTGAATATGCAGTATGCAAATGTGTACAGTCATGGTGTCCATAGTACTGCCACATACGTCAACCTTCGGAGCTCAATAATCCTCATGGTGTGTTAATGTTGTGGTATGTAAAGCCGTTGCTGTTCTGTAAGGTACACCCTAAACAGGGTGTTGTACCCTTGAATGTGTGTATACGTCAGGAGTTTAGAGGTACAATGGGTGCCTTTGTTCCAGCTACAAACCCAGTACAGATAAGGGTGGCATGTAGAAGGATATCCATGCCACATTGGCAATATGGTTATCAAAGGAGTGGGAGCTACATACGTGTGTACTAAGATCCCGTATAATGTCACATGTATGTAGGGGACTACCACCTATGTGATAGTCAGTGGGTGATTGGCGTACTCCAAAGGGGATGTTCATGAACCATGTGTCATGTAGCTTGAGGCCATGTTATCGATATCAGGTATCCGTCACAGTGACACCCTTATGGAGGGAGTCTGTATCAGCTGGTGGATCAATCATGGTGCCTTGTATGCAGTTGTCTGGAAACATAGTCAGGGAAAGTCCCTCTGTGCTAGCCCGTACCTCAGGGAAGCATATACCAAACATGAGGGGCCCTATGACTGAGGACTGTGGTATGCCAAGTGTAACTGAAAAACAGTAGGTACTATGGTATGCTACCCTCATTGTGTGGGTCCTGTCCGTGAGCCACTTTGCATAACATCCTGAGACGTAGGGGGTCGATGTGCAGGTGGATGTGTATGTTGTCAATACCAGAATGGAGAACGGTGCTGAAAGCCAATGAGAGGACAATGTAGGCTGTGTGGACCCCCTTACCATCATCAACTACCCTGGTAACTGTATCAAAAGAGTCCAACAGGTGTAGGAGCCATGGTCTGGCCCTAACAAGTTCAACCTGGATGGCATCAAAGGTCTGGAGTCCACCAATGTCTCTGTGAATGACTTCCATGATGATATGTCCCATAGCCTTGCAAAACAGTCCAGTCAGGCGTGTAGGGCAATAGTCCCTCTGGTTCATTGTGGCACCACCTGTGTGGAGTGTGAAAACTGTTGCTGTGCACCATTCTGTGTGGAATGTGAAAACTGTTGCTGTGCACCATTCAGGGGCCACAATGTCTGATACAAGGCTATTAGTGAATCTGGTGGCCAAGTGGGGAGACATGTCATTCTGAGGTTTGTAAATCACAGCCTGGGATATTGGACGGTCACATGGAGTCTGTGTTCCAGGCCTTAGAGAGTGCAGGTTGGAACTGTATAGTTGTGACCGCAGGGACCCCGCAATGTTCCTGCATGGATTTTGGCCCTGTAGGGAGTGAGAGGGTGTAAAGTTAGCATTGAACCCATCCACCAGGATGTTGCCAACATCACTCGGTTCTGTAATGTTCCTGAATAATCATCGTATGACAGAGCAGATGTGGGTATTGCCATTGACTACTGACATACCTCCATAATGCTTTGTGGTACACCCTGGAATGTGTCGCAGTAATGTTTACATAGCTAGGTTTGGAGGATGTGATAAGGGATCCCGGAGTCCTACTGAGGCTGACCAGTGAGCTACCCCACCCATGGGATTGTACTCCACTTTGCAACAGCCTCCACCTTTTGTTGTACATTATGTCCATGGAACTGGACCCCCAGAGTGGCGTCCGTTATCTGGTGGGTACCATCATGGCTCTGTTTGGAATAGCATGATCCATGCAGTCGTGTAAGTGCTAATGAAGTGCACTGGGGTATGTTTCAGCGTTTGTATGTGCATTGTCCATCTGCACGGGTGTCATGACGTTTACTACTGCTATCATAAGACACCTGTAGTAGGCGTTGTACTAATCTTGTACTGTGTATGCCATGAAGGGTGTGGTGCCGGGATGTGGATAACAAGGGTGATTAGCATATGTTCGGAAACTACCAATGAGGGGATAACCACAGGTGTGGAACACCAGTGACATGTTGGTAATGTCCATGTCTAGGATATTGTTGGTCTTGGTGGTGGTGTGTATGGGTTGATCCAGCCGAGTGGAGGTTATGAATCCTGGACAGTGTTGACCTAATGTGTCGGTACATGAGTAGCTATCCCAGTTAAGTGTGGGGTAGTGTCAGTTGCACATCAGTAGTACCTGTCTGAACCCTACTGTCCAGTACACCAAGAAATGAGGGCCGGTAACCGTGGGGTATGTCGTTGAATCCGTAGCATGTTACAATGTGTATAGCAGTTCTGGCCACAGTTAGTTGTACGTGGATCACCTCTGATGCATTGTGCTAAGTAACCAGCCAGGAGGTGTGTACAACATAGTGAAATATGGATACACCTCAGCCATGGGTGTTCCGGTCCAGGTTACATGACTGAAAGGTGTGGTCTGCGTATAACCTGTCAGTGCAGGTGTGCTCTGCGGAGCCTAGAGGCAGGTCCCAGTCACTGCAGAGATATTGAAGTGGTCCATTATAAGGAGTGCCGTGCCTGCGTGCATCAGAGATGATGTCAAGCATTGAGTCACATGACCCCATGTTTTGCTTGCCTGTTTCCATTCTGATGGTGAATGTTATTGGAAACTGTGCAAGACAGGCAGTATAGGAGCAGCAAGAGCCTTACATGTTATCTGTACTCGCAAGGCTGACAGGTGCAGGTCATCTGTGCCAAAGCATCGTGTTTTGTTGACCATGTCATTCAAAGCGGACAGATACCGGATGCCTGTGGAATGACAGCAGAAGCATAGGCAACTGTTGAAGTGAAACAGTCAGTTGTTGTACAGTGGTATCTAGTCTGGATGAATGCAGAATGCTCCCCAGGGCTTGCCCGGTACCTTCTGGGCTACAAGACCAGAGAGCTATTGCATGTCCCTGCACATGTAGTCTGGGAAGTTACATCTCAGGGCAGTCACACTAACATGGAGAATGACAGTCAAATTGTACCTGATGAGGTGTGGCATGGGTGCATAGGTTATGTTGCAGAACCAGTTACCCGACAGCTAGATGTAAGCGACTATCGCCTTGTGTAGCCTGCTGAGTGGGACATCAGTGTGACCGCCTACAGAGTCACCTATGACTGGTGTGTTGGGTATGTTATAACACCCTATTGGCTGTATTTGATGGACACACATGAGTCTGTGGGCTATAAGTAATTGTTGTTGTGTTTGGTGATGGGGGCTGCCTCTGGTGCCAACACAGAGTATGGAGAGGTTCTGCAAATGTCGTACTCATACTATGTGTGGCCTGTGGTGGTGGAAATCTTGTGAGACTATGTGATGAGTGGGGTGTGTTGCAAATGTTACATGTCCCCACATGAATGTCAGGTACAGTCTGGGTTGGTGAGAGCATTACCCCCAGCATGGCTATATATGTGCATCTCCCACCGGCTGTAGTGTCGTATGTTGGGAGGTGAGCATTGACTGTGTACATGAGACAATTGCTCTATTGCCACATGTTTGCCATATTCATCATATAGACAGGCAATAGCACTGGTACGTGACAGTTGGACATGCCTGTATATTCAACCATGTCTCACAAGATATGTGAGTTACGTGTGTACAACAGCTGTTGTACTGTAAGCAAGCTGGAAATGTAAGGACAGACAGTGTACTTGTAAGAAATGAGTTGGAATGGGTGCTATAGTAATTAGCAGCTGATGAAGTGCTCACAAGCTCTGAACAAGTGTTGAGCATGAATATGCAATACAGATAGGGTGTTGGATAATATCAACCCACTGCAACCCACAAGTGGAGACGACAGTCATAATTGGAGGCACTGCACTATTACCCTGCTGAGTATGGTCTGTAAGTCTATGAACCTTTATCAATGTAGATGTTAGCAGTACAGAAGTAGATGACAGTACGGATTATTTCACACTGCATAGCATACCTGTGACAGGTCATAGGACATCATCACCCATACCGTGTTCCAGCTACACTGAGTATACTAGATGTACCTTCATATGTCACAGGAGTGTTCTACCAGTGGCCTGTTGACAGAATCAACACTACAAAAGGTGTCAGAGTGACATGTGCATATCACACTAGTGGCAGCTACAGTAAAACAGGGTTAATGTTTTGTACTCCCCCCCTCATTGTAGCCCATAACACACAGATAAATGGGAGGCATCTGTGTATGTAAGGATGTGAATGTCCATGACCTAGGAGCAATAGCTGTCTCAGTGTTGTGGACAACATGCAGAATGGGCTTTGTGGGTGAGGTGTGTGACATATGTGCACAATCTGACAGCTGATAATAGCACTGTCACCGCTAGGTGAATAACCCTGTACCCATTAACTACCACCTAGGCAGCAGTCAACATTATGGACACTGTGTAAGGGATGGTGCTGTGCAGTTCACCTCCCTGAGTTGGTGACATCTCCAGGCCTATTAGGTAGTCATACGAGGCAACCATGTCATGACAGGGTGCCATCCATGAGGATGGAGATCATTGGACAGGCATACTCAGCACTCGGGTGACCAATATCAGATCATATATCACCTTTAAGGGGTATTGGCCATGCATGGATGGGTGATACCAGCCTTCAAAATCCTCACCTCCACTATGCAGCATGCTGGCTACCTTGCATAAAGACATGTGCTACACTGTGATGTTGGACATGCTACATGTACATATCCTGATCTGAAAGACATACGTCATGGACAGCCACCATCCTACTACAAGGATCGCCACATGCTGGACAGATCCCTGTGCCATACATGTTACATACTCCTGCCATACCATGCAATCCTGTCCATCAAAGCTGCACATGTCATCTCAGTCATACATGGTGTGATGACCACATGGTAGATGTATTATTAACTGTCTGGATCAGTAATGTGGCACTGATGCACCTCGTGGTGGCAAAATGGCTGTCAGATACAGCTAGGAAACCTTGCCCGTACATGCTATAGTTGATAACCATCCCTGCGAATGACGTCCGGCTAGCCATTGTCCCATGTCTATCACATGTGCAACACAGGTGATCCATGGCAGGATGTTGAACTGCTGTACAGTGCCGTGTAGATGTATATGGCAAAACACATGCATGTAAAGGTTCCATGCATATGTGTGCATTGTCACTGCTCATGTGCATTAAGGCAGTGTATGTGTTGATATGTGACATATACACAGCATCAAGGTCAACAGCATCACTGTGGAAACATCCTGGCATGTGCTGATAGGTAAGAACACCAGTACAGGTAAACAGACATGCCCACATCAAGACAGCATTCACATGGAGTATGAACAATGTAATGAGGTGATACACATATATGGTGATGATATCCAATGCATAACGGGTGTTACATGTGTGACACAAACATGTCAGTCGTATCAGTGTCATGATGATTTGCAAAGATAACTGTGCAGATGTACTAGATTTAATACAAATGTATGTGCAGCTGTATCTCTGTAATTCTCTGTGATACTGTGACCTGTCACCATCATTATGTCTTCCAGATAATGCCTCGTTCACGCCTGCCAGTGTACAGCCACCAGGAGGATGATGTCCTCATCCCGTACCTCCATGAGAACTATGAGGTGTTGTTCAGCCATGTGCCACAGCATGCCCAGCAGCATGATGACCTGTGGCAGGACCTTCGTAGGAGGGTTAATGATGTGGGTGGCCATAACCGCACCTACCAGCAGGTGCGCAAACACTGCACGGACTTGATACGACATGCAAAACAGCGTGCCACTGCAATCACCAGGGAACAAGGTGCAACAGGTGGTGGGCCACCAACCCAACCCCCACTCACACACACTGAGGAGCTACTGGCCAGCCTGGGGACACCCTCAGAACAGCATCCACAAACACTAGCTGCCATCGTGGAGGTGGGTGTCTCCCAACCAGTGAGCCTGGTGTTGCCTGGTAAGTCACTACTGCACATATGACTATTATATCCCATTTAGTTGCATGTGTCACTGTACAATATGTAATGTAACATCATATGCAAGGTATGTTTACACACATGCTGCATACTACAGTATGCTACCCTGTGTATGCACACATGTGCATACTATATGCTATTGTACAGGTGAATGTGTTAACATGCACAGTGCACCTTGTGGCTGTCATACGGTCATGGATAATGTTCAAACTGCTGTGTCACCCTTATAGTGGTACCTCTGGCGTGCCGCACAGACATCAGTCCATTGCAGGTGAGACTGTTATCAGTATCAGGCATGTTAATGCATATATCTATTCGCCATGTGGCCAGTTAACACATGTGCACATGATGTATGGTCCAGTCATGCTATACAGGTCGCATCTCCCATCATTCACACTGGCTACCCATGTGCAATATATACACATGAAATGAAACACCGACATGAAACCACAGTATCTGTCATTGCTACATGTGTGGACAGCTGTGCATACAATGGTGGAGGTGTTGTTCAATGTAGGCATATGTACTATACATTGGAACAACACATGTGTGGTACGCAAACAGTACCACACAGTGAGCTGGGATATGGACAGCCCACAGGAGTCACCATTGTGTTATATGCCCCTGCAATGGGTGCACACATTGTGATGTGCCATCTGACATGTCCCAGACATGTAGTGTTCTGGCTGCAATATTGTCACACTATCCCATAATACATACCCCACATACCAAACATACAGCCCTGTGGACAGTGACATATCTGACATCTATGGGTGTATGTCATATGGGACTACACAGACATGTGAGATAGACAGCCATCACAAACATTTGGCCAACACATGTTTACACATGGCCATGGAGGATGGCCAGAGATGTAGCCACACAGTAGATGTGATGTGTATACACCCTGTTGCACATTGTCCACACATGGTCCAACTATAGCCTTAGTTGACTGATTATACAGTTGATGTGATACACTGGACATCCTAAAAGCCTGTGCACAGCTAGTGGAGGTGTCACGTAAGTCAACCATATAAGATGTGTTGAACATCACAACTGTGTCATAGCATGACAGTAGTCACCTGTACAGCTTCCACAGACATTGACACCAGATCAGGCCACAGATACCGTACATTTCCCTTGCTGCTGTAGGACATCACCGTTAGCCGTGCACCTCGTGTGTGTGTGGTACATCAATGTCATGTGGGACATGGTGTATTGACAAGTCTGCCATGTGTGGATATGGTTGCCAGGCAGCTAAGACTCTGTAGTAGTTGTGCAGGGGTGTCATCCGTAGGTCTTCCAGTGACCTGTCACATGACACAGCATGGTTTGGTGTGTGTACACTTCAGCAACGTGGGTCACAATCCACAGTTATGTCATGTGTATGCACGCAGTTATGGCTATACAATGTGTGCATATTACACACTGTATAGCAATACAGATGCCTCATGATGCCATGCAATGGCACAGTGTCTGTACTTCACACTGTATAGCAATGTAGACGCCTCACACTACCCTTCCATGCTCATGCACATTTGCTAAATGTGCATTCTATCTGTAGGGCATACAGACAACACTGCAATGTGATACACATTACAATGCTGTACATGTGTCAGGACACCATTGTGTCAGACATGTATGCATGTCAATGCACACGTCAGCAGATTACATGTCAAGGTCACTTCAGCCATGTGTACTGTTAACCTGTGCTGGTCCACATGGTGTATCACAGGGATGCATGCTTACTACCATGATTGTGTGAACTGCATGGCTACTGATATGACACCTGCTTGCTGTTGTGTGCAACCCAGGGAGGTATCCTAACTACCACTGTTAATGTCTGAGCTGCATGCCGTCTGCTGTATCACATGCATGCTGCATGCTGTCTGTCAAATCACATGCATGGTGTGTCTGTGTGTGTGTCTGTGTGTATGTGTGTCTGTGTGTCTGTGTGTGTGTGTCTGTGTGTGTGTCTGTCTGTGTGTGTGTCTGTGTGCATGTGTCTATTGTAATGTAGAGTCTTACTTTGCATTCACAGGTGATGTAGGTGCGTTACCCTCCTGCGGTCCATCTGATGTTAGTGTCCCCACAGATACTAGCAGTGATGAACATATGCATGAGGTACAGGCAGGGTTGTCAGGGGCTGAATCTGTGCCAATGGTTGCCATTCCAGCTATGTCCCTGTCTTCCCCGCACACAGTTCTCATGCCAACACATACCCCATCACCAGTGGCCATAGAGGAAGGACAGTCAGCGTGCGTTAGCTTGGAACAGGAATGTGTGGTGGCTACAGAAGGTGTGTCTCCACACCATGGTGTCAGTGTAATGACTGCAGATGTGCCACACAGGCATGTGGCCAGTGCTGCTCGTAGTAGGACCTCTGGCAGACATGCACCTGCAGGACAGAGCTCAGTAGCTGGTGTCACCAGACGCATGTTCCAGACTGTAATGGCGGCACAGGCACATGCTGAATGGCAGAACAGAGAAGGGCAGAGGCTTCAGAGGGCTGCTATCTGTACTCTAAATGACAACATCCAGGCATTGGCAAATGCTCAACAGCAGATTGCTGATGTTCTGGATAGGCGATTGGGTGACATGGTCAGAATCCTTGACCATGGCATGGCAATCCGCGAGCATGAGCTGTCTGTGCTGGAACATCTGGTAGGAGTGAGGCATAGGCCACAAGGATGTAGGCCAGCTACACCACCTAGTGCAAGTCAACGTGAACGAGCCACCTCACATGCCCGCTCCCATAGTGCTGGTAGCTGTAGCAGTGCAGCTGGTGCTGCGCTGTCCACACCAGGGCACAGCAGGCCATGTGGACATGGCCCTGGATGTTCCCAGTGGGGACACAGTTCCAGTGGACATGTGTCATCGGACAGTATCTAATCTGTACCTCCGCCTGGTAGTGCCCGTGCAATCCCTGGCAGGCATAGGTCACGTGGCTGTGGCCAGACACAGTGAGCTGTACATCCTGGTCTGTACAATCTGGAGCTGTCAATAATACCCCTGTGTAGGCCTGGCAAAAGGCAGAGCTGTGTGCAATCATACACTCACACAGCAAAAACATCTGTAGGGCACTACAACACCCACATGCATAACAACCACACATGTCCAATCAGATCACCGGCCCTTACCCACACACATGTCATCCACTGGTGCAGCCTATGCCCCTGGCAAACATTATCACCCTGTGCATATGATGATGCCTGTGCCGCATCCCTGTCATCCACACCATCGGTGCAGGGACATGCTCAAATGGTCTGATGCACAGGGTGAACAGAATAGTGAGAGAAGTGTATATTACATTAGTTGTGTACTGTTGACATGCACCAGACATACCATGTAGTACAGGTTTATAATGCATTGTTATATGTTCACAGTATGTGTCTTGGTAACAACAGTAACAGCATGTTGGTAATGATACCCTGGTTCCCTCCTTATGGTCTACTTGCATGTGCCAACAAGTAGCAGTGTTTGCAGTTTCCCATGTGTAAATGTGGAGTACTCACAGGCATGTATAGCAATACCAGCATGCTATATGTAGCCTCAACCTGACTGTTAGAAAGGCTACCATACCACAGATGTCCACACATCTACTGATCCAGAAGCATGTGGGCTGTTTAATAGGCTACAGTGGCTATAGACGTGACATCCATACCAGGTCACATCACAGGTATGTTGACATGGTGCTGGGGGGTTTACACAGCGGTCTGGCTGATGATAACGTTAGAGGCCACTTGATAGCATGAGGCCTCACTGTGTAGCAGTAATACCCTGTCACATTACAAGATGAGAACACACACAGACATACACAGAAACACACAGTAACATGCCCACACTCACGGGGTCAACAACACTATAACACACACACTCAATAGTGTTGAGGTGAGGACCCCTGCCTATGTGGTAATCACCCTCACAGTACTGTGCACCCACATAATGCGACACAGTGAATGAACATGTACAGTTAGCCAGTAAGGCTGAGACCGATGGCATCAACAGGGTAGTAGACTGCATCACCATGAGGGGTTAGGGATCCTGTCTGTTCTGTATGGTAGCATACACCCTCACTCCATGCACCAGACAGCCATACATACATACACACACACACACACACACACACACACACACACACACACACACACACATGCACACACACACTGTGGAGTCCAAAAATGTCATTCATCTATGGATAGCTGACGTGTGTGATACACACACACCATCCCTGCCTACGTCATGCTTTCCACACTGCAATATGTACAGATCTCTACAACAGTGTACAGGGGTGTGTAACAATTGGGATGTATTCCCCACCATATGTGGCATATATGGTCACACAAGCAAACACACATGGCAGTACTGTGAATGATACACCTGCTATATGATGATACGTCTGACAGACATGCAGCAGTATTGGCCGCATTATGTGTACCAATGGTACCTTCGGCAATTGTGCTGCTATATGCACATGGGAGGATGTAAGTGTTACAGGTGTCACGTGACTTACAGTCAGTAACACCCGACCGCTGTATAGATTTTATGTCTTCACTGTCAAGTAACAGTAACATAGCATACTGTTTGCACATGTAATGGCAGGATGGCTTGTGACACACCTGTGAGCCGTCCCCGGCAAACATCCATCTGCAAAGGTGGATCACCACTTTATGTACACACATCCATCCATACCTGATGTACATCCGACCGTACTGTCGGTATTTCACCATATATAGGTGTCAGTGATGGGGCTACATTGCAACTGCATGTTGTAGTCAGGCACAGATGAATTACATACATCAGCTTCTGCACATGCATGGTCACTGCATGCACACCACTACATGTACATGTGTGTTGGTCCTACATGCCTGTCATGTAGCCATGTTTGTATGCATTGCAATTGTTGGACATGTGTGATGACATACATAACACATGGACTGTTGTATGATATGATGGGTGTCATGGGTAACTAGTACAGAGGGAATGTTTCCTCGGTCAACATTGCTACCTCATGTACTGTTAGCATTCAACAGCCAATTACCTACCTTCCCTGTGCATGTGTGTGATTACTGTAGCCACTTGTCTGCACGGAGGACAGCAAAAGCTATGCTATGTACATATGTGTTTTGTGTGTGTGTGTGTGTGTGTGTGTGTGTGTGTGTGTGTGTGTGTGTGTGTGTGTGGTCCATGCACATATCCACTACGATTACATGTATGTCATATCCAAACATGTGTGTTCTTTGGTGTACAGCGACAGTGTAAGACCCAGGGCCCCTGTTATGTGTAGAGCCGACCTGGTTATGTACAGTGGTATTATTGCATTGCATAACACATGATGGAACCCTGTCAGTACATGTGTAGTCTGCACAGTTGCTGTAGACCTATGTACAGTCCACTGGTCATGAGTGATACGGTGTTGTGGTAATGTATGGATGTGTGTTGCTGGTCCAAGGACGTGATGATGTCTGAGGGCTACATAGTAGAATGCAGTGTTTACCTCTGTGATCTGCACCTGAGACATCTGTGATGGCTCTTGAGTGTGTACTGGTCAGTACATGTGAGTGGCCTTCATGTACATGGGGACAGTAACACCATACTGTGTCCTTCCGTGTTTAGAATCCGTGTGCATGCAAGACAGCCCTTTGCTACTGCTAAGTGTGTGAGCATGCCCAGTATGCCATTGTGTAGATGGACACACAGTACATTCCAAACTGTGCCCTTCCATGTTTAGAATCCATGTGCATGCAAGACAGCCCTTTGCAACTACTAAGTGCGTGAGCATGCCCAGTACGTCATTGTGTAGATGGACACACAGTACATTCCAAACTGTGCCCTTCCTTGTTTAGAATCCGTGTGCATGCAAGATAGCCCCTCGCTTCTACTAAGTGTGTGAGCATGCCCAGTACGCCGTTGTGTAGATGGACACACAATACATTCCAAACGGACGTGTGATACTAAGTGTGTGAGCATGCCCAGTGACACCTTGTGTCAGTGATGTGCCTCTGTGTATGGGCATGGCCATTGACATCCTGTATAGCGATGGTGGTCATCCAGGCAACAGATGTCCATACTCCACGTCAGGATGGATGCCTACATTAAACACACTGGTTGACTGTCTTGAAGGGTGTACTGTCTGTGGCGCATCTCGTATCTATGTAGTGTTGTAATAGTGCTCCGTAGATAGGCAGTTGTCCCACTCACACCACTGCCGTGTGTTTGTCTACATCCACCTTGGGACAGTAATATGCTTTTAGACTGCTCACTCTCTATACATTCCCTATCGGTATCTTTGCCTTTGCGGATGATGTCATCCACCTAGAAGTATGCCTCTGGGAGTGCTGTGTTCCAGTAATCTCGGTAGCATGTTCTGTAACTGCATAATGCTGTAGTATGATAAGGTAGTTAGGTGTATGTTCAACTCCCAGCCCTGCCAAATGTGTGCCTGTGTGTGTGTGTTGGCAGCTGCCTGGGGACAGAGTAATGCTTTTAGATGGCTCACTCCACATACATTCCCTATCGGCGTCTTTGCCTTTGCGGATGATGTCATCCACCTAGAAGTATGCCTCTGGGAGTGCTGTGTTCCAGTAATCTCGGTAGCACATTCTGTAACTGCGTAATGCTGTAGTGTGATAAGGTAGTTAGGTGTATGTTCGACTCCCAGCCCTGCCAAGTGTGTGTCTGTGTGTGTGTGTGTGTTTCCAACTGCCTGGGGGCAGAGTAATGCTTTTAGATGGCTCACTCCCCATACATTCCCTATCGGCGTCTTTGCCTTTGCGGATGAAGTCATCCACCTAGATGTATGCCTGTGGGAGTGCGTTGATGCTGGAACACGGTAGCTCGTTCTCTTACTGCATAATGCTGTAGTGTGGTAGACTAGACAGGTAGGTGCTCAATTCCAAGGCATGGCAGGTGTGTGTGTTTGGCAGTTATACCATATGTGTTGGTATCTGTGGGTGGCTAGCTGCGGGATGTGTTCAGTGTGTTTTGTTGCTGACCTATATAGTGTCCACAGCCCGCATATTCTGCCAAGACACTGGGTTGGCAATACATACATTCACCAATAGGTCTGGTGAGTAACTGTCAGCAGCCATACTCTTACCCTTGATACGGTCTGACCCGTGTGATGCAACATAACACATGTGCCTTGATAGTAACAACACTACATGATGCAGGTGGCACATGTAGTTTCCTTTTCATTCCTGTCTAATGCATTGCTGTCATGTGGTCCGCTGTTGTGATATAAATGCCATGTCTACATATGTGTGTACATGTATATGTGTGTATGTATATATATATATATATATATATATATATATATATATATATATATATATATATATGTATATGTATATATGATATATGTAGATGTAGAGGTGGACATAGATGTGAACATATATGTCTGGGGACATCAGCACTATTGAATGTTTGTGCCAGATTATCTGTATGTGATAACCTGGGATCTATGTATATCTGCCATGGCGTGGTAGTAATGCACATCGACTGTAGTGTGCAGGGCCATGGGTTGTAGTCGTGTAGACACCGATTATTTTGTTGCTGGGAAGACCATGGGACATCGAATATGGTGATAGTAAGGCACCTGTTGCCAGTTGTGTATGGATCTGAGCGACACTGAGCAGTGGTTATTAATTTGGAGGTTCAGTATGGGTCATATAACTATTCATTAGAAGACTATACTATGCAGATAAGGTTAACTATAGTGTATCACATTTATCACCAGGGTGTGCTGCTGGTCCCTGGAGTGTATGTGTGTAGTCAGCCAGGTGCAGGTCTCGAATATAGTTGACAGCATGGGAGGGGGGTCAGGCATACTGCACGTATATTGCAGTACTGTGCCTCGGGATTGCTCCTGCCTTAGCACACCTTAGCTAGGGGTGTGTCTATACCAGCCTGGTGACATTGGGAGGGATGACAGCAGTGGCGGGGTAGTCAGGGTGTACAGGCTGCACAAACAGGTGTTGATCAGCACAATCAGCAGATAACATGGCCAGCCCACACATGAACAGTACGTTAATGTGAGCAAGCAGCATACACACAGGTTTCGTCTGCACTCTACACCACCGGTGTATACCTGCAGGGACATTTCACGACACAGTCCAACCAAATGATATGGGCTGTAGCAGGCAACATATACCAACATGTGCAGGAGGCTGGGGCAGTGAGGATGTGTATGCTGCCGAACAACCCTTACTGGGGTGACATAAGACTTTATAGACCGAGGGTGATTTACCAGGGGCTACATGGGCTGGGGATGTTGGAGCACTATGGGGTGGACAGAGACCTCCTACAGAAGCTTGTTGACCTGTGCCTGCCACACCTGACACATCAAACAGGTCAAGGGAAATACATCACAGTGGATACTATGGTATGTGTTGGCCTAGTTGTACTAGTCATAGGTACCTCACACAGCACAACTGGTGATATCAATGGTATCTCACAGGCATTTGCATCCAGAGAATTGCACCAGTTCACAGACGCCATGTCAACACATGCTAGTGAGCACGTACATGTCCTCAACACACGTGATTAGTAGACCAGCAATATGCATCTGTTCAACCACATGGATGACTACCCTGGGGTACTCGGTGCTATAGTCTGCACACACATACACATCATAGCCCACCTGGTGAGCAGGGTAGGGCCTACAGTCAGTGCAGGGGCATACCCTCCAACAGCTAAGCCATATGTGATGGCCAGGGCATGAGATTGAATGTGTGTGCTGTCTGCCCTGGAAGCTATGATGTGTCCGATATATGGCTTCTGACACAGCTGTAGCACACCATTGCCAATATGGACATCCCCTACAGTTTCCTAGTGGGGGATGCTGGGTAAACACTGGTGTCATGGCTGATGACACCCATCAGCAATGCACACACACACCTGAACACTCACATCATACTGAGGCAGATGCACAGGCAAGACATATATCTGTGCATGTGTTTGGGATGCTCAGTTCACAGTTCTGGTATCTGGACACATCCGTTGGAGCTCTGCAGTATTCACAAGCTACATGCATACAAGTTGTTATGGTATTTGCTATGCTACACAATCTTATCTTGCAGTAACAGTTGCAGCAGGAACAGCATGGGGTAGGGCCACACAGCCCAACACCACTGCCAAGGCCTGTACAGGCACAGTGTGACTTGGTGAAGGATCTACCTAAGCAGGGCACAGTTGGCGAAAGCCTGTGCACAGTATGATCTGCCCTTGGCAAAGAGGCAACACAAGGCATATGCACTGACACAGTAGGTACCAACGGATTTCCCCTCTCTGACCCGCACACAGTACAATGGATGCCAAATATGACAGTACCTGTGCTCAGCCATGTATAGGAGGTGCACTGTGTGCATCCGACATAGGCAGCACTCCAGCACCGTCCTCAAGTCTGGAACACACCCAGGGTATGTCTATTGACCTAACAAGTGGCAGTTGTATTAGAATGTGTAGTTACCCATTGCTATGGTATGTATGCGAGCATACAAGTGACTGTGATGGCCAAATGTTAGGGCAGCAGACAGTACACATCCATAGTGGCACCATGACCTCTGTAGCACATAAGGGGGTCACAATGGTAGCCTGTAGCACACAGGGTGTCCTAACCCACTGCAGATTATGGGCTGACCATCATGTGTGTCCGTACAGCCCACACACGTTCCATGCAGCTTGACAGATGTGGACCAACACAGACAAATGATATATGATGGCCTATGGAAATGCCCAATGAATGACCCCAACCCCCTAAGACACACACAGACAACAGCAGGACAGGAAGTTTGATGTAGGTTGTGTAAGCTAGGATGTCCAACACCACTGTGCTGGTAATTAAAGCTGGGAATTGACATACCCTGGTATCCCTCCAACCAGCAATTTAGGTAGGTCTACACACTGACATGGAGTGCCCGGCATACCAGTACAGTAGCGGCAGATGTGTACAACTGTTGGTGTGCCCCCCATCAAACCTACACATGTGAGAGTCATGTGCACCACCCACGGTGCTGTGCAGGACTGTGGTTGTGGTTGGATGTCCCCCCACGCTATGCAGACATGTAGCAACTGTCAATGCCACATGACCATTAGCTACCCTGCAGACACAGCATGACACCTGTCTGTGTAGAACAGAGGGGTCAGCAACACAGTACTAACTATCTGGACATGTGACAAATGCAATACAGTTGACCATACTTGGCATGCTTACACACATGATGGTATGACGGTAATGTCGGTCGACAACATGCGTAACAGTCATACTGGGCATGCTCACACACTGAAACACAGGATGGCCAGGCATGCATATACCAGTGGTCCGGACATATCTGCCAGTACATTGCTATACTGTTGGATGTCTGCGCTGTATGGTGTGTGTGTGGTCTATTGTCTGTACATATGCCATGGTCTATTGTTAATTCACATGAGCTATGTGCGCAGGGTACTTCTACCATCACGTGTATAGCTCAGTTCTTTGTTTGCGGACAGGCCAACACCTTTGGATACAGACTGGGTAAGGCACATTCCAGCAGGTGGGAAGAGTTGTGCATGGGTTTGCACAGTGTTAAGCACTGCTGACCTCTGGTCACAGCACCTTATACATGTTTAGACTCCACATTTATTGACAGTGCACTACTGGTATACTGGTAGACAAACACGCTTACAGCCGCTCGCTCACCGACATTTCCACTTACATTTGTCACTCACGCTGGGTGTGTGCAATCCCTTGTGATGCATATTACATCGGACTACATGACTACAGTATCGGGTATGTGTAACCATTCTGTGATGGCAGGCGTTCGACTGTACGGACTCGGCAGCCTGTCCAGTGACGTAATCATATTATATGCG
Source organism: Protopterus annectens (assembly GCF_019279795.1). Classification (NCBI taxonomy): domain Eukaryota; kingdom Metazoa; phylum Chordata; order Ceratodontiformes; family Protopteridae; genus Protopterus; species Protopterus annectens. Next base: position 1,575,027,130 of record NC_056746.1, on the reverse strand, counting down.
TGTTCCTCATACGATCTGCTCTCATCTGCCTGATACATGGGAACCGGTACTCTGCAATGCTGACATGTGACTTGAGTTTGTTAACGCAGTTGTCCACCGAGTCATGCTACCACATACCTACTGCACGTTGTCCACCTTTCAGATTGCACGACGGGAGACTGTAGGAGTGACAACTTTCCCACTTTGCATGGGACAGTCCCTCATCATGCATATCTCATGTGACAATACCAGAACTCTTCACCAATCGGGGACACATTTCTACAGAATCAGGGACAGGTCAAGAAAAATCAGGGACACTTTTACAAAAGTAGTGCTATTAACTTGAAACATTGACAATCAGAGCATATGACTTAATACACATATTCTGAAGTAACAGTTGTTTATAACTCTTACTTATTGTCATTAGTCAATAAGTGTAATTCACCACCTTTCCTTCAACAGCCACTAATTTTAGGAGGGATTAAGAGGGACAGAGTTAAACTTTCACTCAAACTCAGGGACGTATCTGACATTCAGGGACAGTTGAGTGGTATGGACAATACCCTAGCCATTGCAACTGTCCTGATTAGGGGACATTCTCATGTTGTACGTGTCTGTACTGGTTGCTTGTTACAGGTCTTGTATACCTGATACGTCGATATGTGATATGTAGTAGCATAAGCAACTTTACTGCTGCTAGACTCTGCTTTGATTTGTTCCGATATGTATATTTCTGTACTATGCATGGCTGTAGGTATGTTCTGCCCTGGTACATCTGACATTTCTACAGAGCAGGTTCCACTTTGCCCATTCAGAATGGTGGTGGCCCTATAGACCCTATATGTAGAGCTATCACATGTGTCAAGGCAACACATACCCACAGCCAGTAGTAAACGGACGACTTCCATGGTTTGCATACGTTAAGGTTATTCATGTAGCATTATAATTGATAATACTGTTTCCTATTACATGTAGCTGTTACAACAAATTGATGTCTGACACCACTACACACACTATATAGCCTCCATTCCCAAACTCACAGGCCATGTGCCATAACTGTCATTTTGCGGGACACAACTGCCCAGACGGGTGTGTCCCTCGCAGGCGTATGGGTGTTGAACATCTTCTATTATGCTATCATCTACCTAAGGTGGTGAAGTATACACAACCTCGGCTAGCTCCCAAAGGTCTTCACCACTAAATCCAAAAGAGTATTGTAGAAGAAACCAGTATGAAGACCACCACGATAATGCAGCAAACAACTTCTTTATTTGGATAGAGACATAAAAAAGGATGAGCGCTTTCACGTACGAACTGTACGCTTCTTCAGATCTAATGAATTGTAACAAAACTTCATCCTTATATATCAAAACTAAGTGATAATCATCACCATCAATTATTCACTTAATCAATTAATTACAAAAAACTAGTTGTAAAAGTCAAAATGTGATAGTGAAATGTAAGCACAATTCTAAAATTGAACATGACAGTCTCAGAAAATAAAATAAAATAAAACAGCTCAGCACATATTCCGTAAAAC